>NC_041065.1:6484669-6784669 GCF_900634775.1 Gouania willdenowi
GGTGGGAGGGTTTTAAAATCAGAATAAAAAAAACTTAGCATCACATATTGTAAAGATACGGCAACAAAGAAAAGGTTGATGGAGGTTTCTCTGCAGGATGAAATAAAGCCTGAATTAGAAAATATTGAAAAAGTGGTTAATTATGATGTTACAAGATATACTGAATTAAAAACAATTTTGGAAGAATGTGAAATTAAAAGATGTAGGGGCGCTATGGTGAGGAGTAGGGCGAGATATATAGTAGAGGGGGAGAAATGTACAGCCTTTTTTCTGGGAGTGGAAAAAAGCAGGCAAAAGAAAAAAATAATCACAAAACTTAATATCAAGGGTGAAAGTGTGACAGATTCTTTTCAAATTTTGGAAGAGGCAGCGATATTTTTTGAGGATTTGTATAGTGCGGGGGGCACAAGGAAGGAGTGTCTAAAAGAGACTGTTGATGCAATAAAGTGTGTGTTGGGTGAGGATGATGCTGATTTTTGTGAAGGGGACCTACTGGTGGGGGAAGTTAGTCAGGCAATAGGTCAGCTTAATGCCAACAAGAGTCCGGGGTCGGATGGGCTGACGGCCGAATTTTATAAATATTTTGAGGAGGGGCTGTCTCCCATCCTACATAGGCTCTTTGGTGTCATGCAGGGAGAGCAGCGCACTCCGAGGACCCTGACAACTGGTTTAATCACGTTGATACACAAAGGGAGGGGATGCATATAATTTAGGCAATTACAGGCCAATCAGTTTGTTAAATTCGGATTATAAAATCTTATCAAAAATCTTATCAAACAGACTCAAAGAAGTAATTTCATCAATTGTAGGGCACACACAAGCGTATGGGATACCAGGGAGGGATATCACAGACACAATTCTTTCAAATTTGATGGCCACCCTTGGATTATGGAGGATGAGGGGTCTGACCATCCGGGGCAGGGTCGTAGTAACGAATGCCCTGGTGATGTCCAGGCTTAACCATGCGATGGTGGTTTATGACCTGCCGGGGGGTGTGGTTGCTCGGCTGGACAGCAGCAGGGCAGCCTTCCTGTGGAATGGTAAGAAGAGTCTGATAGCTCATAGGACAATGATTGGCGACAAAAGAAGAGGTGGCCTAAATTTGTTGGACATAAATTCAAAGAATCTAGCACTAAAATTGAAAGTAATTAGAAAATATTTGGATGAAGAAAGTGATTTAATCTGGAAAGACTATTTTGGGAAAGTGCTGGATTCATTGGGCATGGTAAATATGTGCTGTGCCAGGCCCTAAACAAAAATCAAACTCGAAATTTAGATGACTTCCACAGGGAGGTCCTGCGTGCATGATATAGGGCAGGGGTCTGCAACCTGCGGCTCTGGAGCCTCATGTGGCCCTTTGACTCTTTTGCAATGGCTCCCTATAGCTTTAAAAAAAACCTATTGAAATAAAGAGTTGTTATTATTGATTAATGACAAATAAAATCAAGATATAACAATTTGTTAACCTAAAAATAAATCACATTGTGCAATGACTCAGCACCTTCCTACTTCACTTCCTGCAACATCTACAGACCATCAACTTTCCTGCACCTGTGGCTAACCTTAAGTTTTAAATCCCTGGTAAATAACTAAAGCAACAAAAACACTATTCTGGAAGAAAATAGAGATTTTAATTGTGTGGGGACAGATTCATTTAACCACCAATGTGCAGGTTAAATATGCATGTTTTATGTGTGGCAAGAAATGACAAATTAGCATGTTGATCACATGATCATGTGTTATCAAACTTCAAGTTACTTTTTGTGGCCCTTTAAATACATTAACTAAAAATAATCTTCTTTATATAACATTGTGTTCATGTAAACTGAGATGGGTAAGAATTTGAAGATGCAAGATACTGTTTAGTTGTTATTTCTTGATGTTAATTTATTTCATTTTATTTTAATCTGTTTAAGTTGCCATTTACATGATCAATATAAATCAAATCAGTCATTTTAACTTTATAGAATTTCATTCACTGTATTGTCATCATTGAGAAGGTTTTTTTTTCTGGCTCCAGGAGGACTTTAATCCAGGTGAGATGAGGCAAAATGGCTCCTTTGAGAGTAAAGGTTGCAGATCCCTGGTAAAGGGTCAGGCCCTGTTTGAAAATCTCAGTTAAAGCAAGAGATGCAGTAGAGATGCTGCCCATCTTCCAGAATCCAGAAATCACCTGCCTTGGAGAGCGCCTCAGGTGCGGCGTCTTTATGAAGGCGGGCCTGTGTAGAGTGGGGGACGTCCTAGATAGAAGAGGCTTAGTGAATACCAACGTGGTTGTAGGGAAATTAATAGATACAAATGTAAAATATAGGAGGGGTTATATAGAAGAACTGTGTTGTAAAATTGAGGCAGGGATGCCCGAGAGGTGGAAGAGGGCGTGGAGAGACGGTGGACTGGTGCGGGATGGGTCATTGGATTTCCTCCTGTGCCTAGGCAAAACTGAGCAGCTGTTACAGGAGGTTGCTACTAAAACATGGTACAGATATTTTGTGAGCACAATAACCAGGACATCCCCAGTGGAAAAACATTGGGTAAATTATTTCCCCCATCATCATTCAGGGAATATTTGGAAGAATCTGCACATTAAGAACCAATCACATGAAATAACAAATATAGACTTCAAATTAAGGCACAGGAAGATTTTCACTGGCGTCATCCTGCACCAGATAAACAAAGAAAAATTTGGGAGAGACTGCACAGTGTGCTCCGCACAGCCTGAGTCCCTAGAGCACCTCTTTGTTGAGTGCCCGGCCCAGGCAGGTTTCAGGACAAGGGTGAGGGAACTCTTGGAAGTGACGGCGAAGGTGGAGGCTCGATTCTTACTGGGATGGGACTATATCTGGCTCTTCGGGGTTAGGCATCGGGACTGTGTAAACAAGAATTTGATCAACATAACATTGGGATTTGCAAGGAGAGCAATCTTTATAACAAGAAATCATTCACTATACAAACAGCAGAAAATGAATACATGGCAGTACTTTCGAAACACTTTAAAAAGCCATGTAAGGACGGTACATAGTTTGGAGCAGGAATATGTATTGAAACATTGGTGTGGGGTGAATGGACTGTGTGATGTGGTGGGGAATGATCTTTATTTCAAATTTTGATTTTGGGGTTTTGTTCTTCTTCTGTCTGTGATTTGAATGTGGTGGGGGTGAAATCTCTTTTTTTTTTTTCTTTTTGATGAAAAAAAAAACAAAACAAAAAAATAGTTGTTCTCTTAAAGTTTCAAGTTGCAATGTTGAAAATCACTTCAGAGGGCCCAAACTGACGTTTTCTCAGCGTGTTGAAGCTGTTTTAGGCCATACTAAAAAAAAATGTTGTTCTTTTATAGTTTCCAGCTGCAATGTTAAAAATCACTTCAGAGGGCCCAAACTGACTTTTTCTCAGTGTGTTGAAGCTGTTTTATGCCATACTAAAAAAATTAAGTTGTTCTCTTAAAGTTTCAAGTTGCAATGTAAAAATCACTTCAGAGGGCCCAAACTGATATTTTTTCATTGTGTTGAAGCTGATTTAGGCCATACTAAAAAATTAAGTTGTTCCTATAAAGTTTCAAGTTGCAATGTAAAAATCACTTCAGAGGGCCCAAACTGATGTTTTCTCAGCGTGTTGAAGCTGTTTTAAGCCATACTAAAAAATTAAGTTGTTCTCTTAAAGTTTCAAGTTGAAATGTTAAAAATCACTTCAGAGGGCACAAACTGATGTTTTCTCAGTGTGTTGAAGCTGTTTTAAGCCATACTAAAAAATTAAGTTGTTCTCTTAAAGTTTCAAGTTGAAATGTTAAAAATCACTTCAGAGGGCACAATCTGATGTTTTCTCAGTGTGTTCAAGCTGTTTTAAGCCATACATGCTTTTTCTGTTTTTTTTCCCGTGGGGGTTTTTTGTTTAGGACTTTATTATAGTCTCTTTTTTTTTGATAATGAATGAAGTGGGACAGGACTGCAAGACAATGGACCGTGACAAGGAGGAAATGGGGGGCGGTCCGAGCGGCGGTGAGCGAAGGGAACTGAATGCGAAGAAGGAGATTAAATATGAAGAGGATAAAACGGTGATTGTGGAAATAGATGGAGATAAGTCGGTGGGAGCCCTGGAGCTGATGAAGAACATAAGGGAGCTGTGTGGAGCGATCGTCGCGTGCAGACTGCTGGAGGATGGAAAGTTTGAAATAACGATGGAAAATGGGGAAGCCACACGGAAGCTGCTGGAGGGATTTCGAATTGGAGCGGCGCGAGTCCATGCGAGGGAGCTGTGTTCCAAGGAGATGGTCGTTTCTTTTCTCGGGATGCCGGTCTATATTTCTGACGAGGTGATCTGTGGAAAGCTGGCCGGATGGGGTGTGACAGCTGTATCGGACGTAAAAAGACGGATGTGGCCGGGCACGAGGATCGCGGATGGGACCAGGTTTGTGAGGGTAAGATTCACTGATGCGGTGCAGTCTCTCCCATATTCTACAAAGTTTGATACGGCTAATGGGCCGGAGTATGTGAGGGTTATCCACAACAAGCAAATTAAAGTGTGTCGAGGCTGCCTTCAACCTGGGCACATCTTTAGAGAATGTCCGGATTTTATATGCCACAAATGCGGAGCCCAGGGGCATTATGCGAGAGAATGTAGAAGGGTGACTAATGGGATGAAATGCATATTGTGTTACAATAAAATAGATGAATGCATGTGCACAGTCAATAGTCAGGAGTCGGATGGTGGTACAGAGCAAGGAGGGCTGGAGGGTGTGGGTGGAGTCGGAGGTGAGGAAGTTGAAGAGGTGACAGCGGCGGAAGAGAGTGAGGAGAAAATCAGTGCCCTGTGTCCCGAAGGGAATGAACAGGTGCCGCTTTCCCTGAAGGGGGGGCCACAACGGTCTACCCTGGAGGTGTCGAAGCGTGTGAAACTGAAGGTGGGCAAGGTGGTCGCTCCTCTACCGGTAACGCTGACATCAGCGGGAGAGGAGCAGGAGGCGGTGCTGCGGAGTGCTGATGCTACGATTGGGCAAACAGGGGAGGGGAGTTCTCAATGTCAAAATGCCCAGAAAGACCAGGGTCCGCAAAAAATCAAAGTGATATTTAACTTTCTGTTTATAATGATCAGCTTTTTTTCGCAAAATGCCCGCGGGCTCCGTTCAGAGATCAAGATGAGGGGTATACTGGAAAATAAAGCTAAGATTTTGTTTTTACAAGAAACAAAATGGGACTGTGGAAGTATAAATAAAGTCAAAACCCATTGGAAAGGATCAGTTTTTTACAATAAAGGTCCAGGTTTGGCTGGTGGGGTGGCGATATTAGTGAGGGATGGTGTTTTTGAGGAGATAACCTGTCTTTATAATGAGGATGGTGGCAGGCTTCTGGTGGTGGAAGGGTTAAAGAAGGACAGAAGGTACAGACTCATTAATATATATGCCCCGAATAAAGTAATGGAATGGAAGAGGTTTTTTGGGGTGGCTGGGAGGTGGTGCAATAATGACACTATTATGATGGGAGATTTTAATGTTATTTTAACTAGTGATGATGTGTCGGATGCCAGTAAATTCTTTCCAGACTCCAGTAGAAGTTTAATTTACAAACTCCTAAAAGAGAGAAATATGGTAGATATTTGGAGAGTTTTGAACCCTAAAGTAAAAGCGTTTTCCAGGATGCAGGTGGTACAAGGAAGATTGAAAAGGTCAAGGATTGATTTTTGTCTCTTGGCCAAAAAGTTTGTGGGAGAGAAAATACATGTAGAATATAAGGATAGTTGCTGGAGTGATCATTCTGGAATGATTTTAAGACTAGGGGGTCCATGTGTCCAAAAGCGTAATGGTGGCACATGGTGCTTTAATAATAGCCTGCTCAAACAGCAGGATTATGTTAATATTGTGCATAATCTATTTGCAAATGTGAAACATGAGCTATTTTTAACAGAGGATATAATTGAATGGTGGGAAGGTTTTAAAATTAGAATAAAAAAACTGAGCATAACCTATTGCAAAGAGAAGGCGGCAAAGGAAAGGTTGATGGAGGCTATTATACAAGATGAAATAAAGCAAGAATTAGATAATATTGAAAAAAGTGTAAATTATGATGTGACAAAATATGCGGAATTAAAAACAATGCTGGATGAATGTGAAATTAAAAGATGTAAATGTCATGTTCTGTTGGTTAGTTTAGTTATTCTGTCTTTGTTTATTTGGTTTGTGCTTAACTCTTGTCTGTGTTTCAGGGATTCCTGTTTGTGGCTCCACCCCACAGTGATGTCTGTGTGCTTGGTGATTGATTAGCTCCCTCATGTTTTCACCCAGGTGTGGTCCATTCCTAATCAGGCCTCCTCCACTATTTAACTGAGTGCTTGGTCACAGTGTGGTTGCTGGTTCGTTGATGTTGTCAGGGTCGTTGTCTCCCTCTTCGTGTGCAGTTGTGTCTGGTCTTGCTCCTTGTTCCTGCTCCCCTGTTTTGGATTTGAGTTTGGATTTTGGAATTTGCTTTTGAGGAATAAACATGGACTGGTTCCAAGAACGTTATGCCTCTATCGTGCCTCCATCTCTCCTTGCATTTGGTTCCACACCCACACCGGACCGTGACAGTAAAGGAGCCATGGTGTCCTCATCATGGCTCCCTCCACTATATAAGGCGAGATATATAGTGGAGGGGGAGAAATGTACAGCCTTTTTTCTCGGAATGGAAAAAAGCAGGCAGAGGAAAAAAATAATTGAGAAACTTAGTGTCAACGGGGAAAGTGTGACAGATTCTTTTTGCATTTTAGAAGAGGCAGCGAGATTTTTTGAAAATTTGTACAAGGCGGGGGGGACGAGGGAGGAGTATGTGCAGGAGACTGTGGAGGCAATTAAACATGTCTTAGAAAAGAATGAAGTGGATTTCTGTGAAGGAGATCTACTGGAGGGGGAAATCAGTTGGGCAATAAGCCTGCTCAATATAAACAAAAGTCCGGGTGCGGATGGATTAACGGCCGAGTTTTATAAATTCTTTGAGTCAGGGTTGTCTCCCATTCTACATAGGCTCTTTGGCGTCATGCAGAAACAACAGCGCACTCCGAGGACTTTGACAACTGGGCTAATCACTTTGGTGCATAAGGGAGGGGATCCACATGATTTAGGAAATTATAGACCAATCACCTTATTAAATACAGACTATAAAATTCTAGCAAAAATATCATCAATTGTAGGGAACACACAAGCTTATGGGATACCGGGGAGGGACATTACAGATACAATTCTTTCATTAAAATATATATTAGAACAGATGCAAGAGGTGGGAGGGATTTTTTTGGGGTTAGATTTTAGTAAAGCGTTTGACAGGGTAGAGCATGATTTCCTTTGGAGGGTTTTGGAAAAGTTTGGTTTTGGGCACAATTTTATTTCCTGGATTAAGTTGTTATACATAAATGCACGGGCACAAATAAAATGTAATGGGGCACTTAGTAGCACCTTTAGTTTGGGGAGGTCAATTCGACAGGGCTGCCCTCTGTCTGCGCTCCTTTTCAGCCTGGTGGCTGAGCCCCTTGCCAACCTCATCAACAATTGTCAGGATATTTGTGGCATCAGGACACCAAAAAATAGGGAAGTTAAAGTAATACAATTTGCAGATGACACAACCATTTTAGTGAAGGCGGAAGAAGATGTGGAGAAGGTGTTGGAGGTATTGAGGGTCTATTGCAATGCATCAGGAGCAGAAATTAATATAAATAAATCGGTCATATTATATTGTGGTAAGGTGGCGCAGTCACTGGGCAGGTGGAAGTTTCAGCGGGCAGAGGGCAGTATCAGGGTCCTTGGGGTGCTTGTAGGCAGGGACCAGAGGGCTGCAAGAGATGCTGTTTGGAAGATGCAGCTTCAGGGGGTGATGGCCACCCTCGGATTATGGAGGATGAGGGGTCTGACCATCCGAGGCAGAGTTGTGGTGACAAATGCCCTGGTGATGTCCAGGCTTAATCATGCAATGGCTGTTTACGATCTACCCAGAGATGTGGTTGCCAGCCTGGACAGCATCAGGGCGGCCTTCCTGTGGAATGGTAAGAGAAGCCTGGTAGCTCATAGGACAATGATTGGTGATAAAAGACGAGGTGGCCTAAATTTACTAGACATAAATTCTAAGAATCTAGCACTAAAATTGAAAATAATCAGGAAATATTTGGATGACAAAAATGATTTGATCTGGAAGGATTATTTTGGCGGAGTGCTAGATTCATTGGGCCTGCATGGTAAGTATGTACTGTGTCAGGTCCAAAATAAAAATCAAATTCGAAATTTAGATGATTTCCATGGGGAGGTTCTGCGCGCTTGGAATAAGGTCAGGCCCTTTCTGAAGTCCAGAGTTACAACAAAAGAAGCAGTGGAGAAACTGCCCATCTTTCTGAATCCGGAAGTCACCTACCATGGAGTGCGCCTCAGGTCCGGCGTCTTCTTGAGGGCGGGCCTATGTAGAGTGGGGGATGTCCTTGACCGCAGCGGCTCGGTGAGCGTTAAAAAAATTGAAAGAAAATTATTTGAAAAGAATGTCCGTTTCAGAAAGATATATGTCGAAAAAATGTGTTATAGTATTGAATCAGGGCTGCCTGATGTGTGGAGGAGGGTGTGGAGGGGCGGTGGTTTGGTGTGGGATGGGTCTTTGGATTTCCTCCTGTGCCTGGGCAAAACTGAAAAATCATTGCAAAATGTCACCACGAAAATATGGTACCAGCATTTAGTGAAAGCAATACATAAGATACCGGCAGCTGAGAAACATTGGACAAAATACTTCCCTCATCAACATGCAAAAAATATATGGAAAAATCTGTACATCAAAAACCAATCGCACATAATAATAAACATGGACTTCAAGTTGAGGCACAGGAGGATTTTCACTGGCATCATCCTACACCAAATAAATAAAAATGAGTTTGGGAGAGACTGTACATTATGCCTCGAGCAGCCTGAGTCCCTGGAACACCTTTTTATTGAGTGCCCGGCCCAGACAGACTTTAGGAGGAGGGTAAAGGACCTTCTAATCGAGAAGGCAAAGGTGGAGCCGCGCCACCTAGGGAGATGGGATTATATCTGGCTTTTTGGACTCAATACTGGAAACTGTGTAAACAAAAATCTGGTAAACATAACACTGGGGTTCGCCAGAAGAGCCATTTTCATAACAAGGAACAATTCGCTATATGGACAGAAGATGATAAACACATGGACATACTTTAGAAACACATTACAAAACCATATACGTACTGTTTATAGTCAAGAAAAGGATTTTGTGAAGAATCACTGGTGTGGTGGTAATGGTCTGTGTGAGGTAGTGGTGAATGAACTTTATTTCAAATTTTGATTTTGGGGTTTTTTTCTGTTATGATGGGACTGTGGTGGGTGTGAAATATTGATCTGATTTTTGTATTTAAAAAAAAAAATAAAAACTTAAGTTGTTCTCTTATAGTTTCAAGCTATAATGTTAAAAATCACTTCAGAGGGCCCAAACTGACGTTTTCTCAGTGTATTAAATCTGTTTTAGGCCATACTAAAAAATCAAGTTGTTCTCCCAAAGTTTGAAGTTGCAATGTTAAAAATCACTTCAGAGGGCCCAAACTGACATTTTCTCAGTGTGTTGAAGCTGTTTTAGGCCATACTAAAAAATCAAGTTGTTCTCCCAAAGTTTGAAGTTGCAATGTTAAAAATCACTTCAGAGGGCCCAAACTGACGTTTTCTCAGTGTGTTGAAGCTGTTTGGCTGATTGCTGCATTTGAGGGAGACACGGAGAGAGAGGAGGAGTGTGTGGAGTGTGCTGATTTTTGTCTGGATTTTCTGCTTTTTTGACAGTTCTTTTTTTTCCTTTTCTTCTTTCTGTGGGGGTTTTTTCCCTCCCCCCAGCAGGGTTTGTGCTGTGGGGGAGCGCTTTATGTTTGGTATTTTTTATAGTCCTTTTTTCTTTTGACAATGGCTAACATGGTGAAGGACTGCACGGACATGGACCGGGACAATGAGGAAGTGATGGGCGTACTGAAGGGTGATGAGCGGAGAGTGCTGAAGGAGAAGAACGCGATTGCATATGAAGAAGACAAGACGGTGATCTTAGAAATAGATGGAGAAAAGGCGGTGGCAGCATTGGAGCTGATAAGGAATATAAGGGAGCTGTGTGGGGCGATCGTCGCTTGCAGACTGCTGGAGGAAAGGAAGTTTGAAGTCACGATGGCGAACGAGGAAGCCACGAGGAAGCTGTTGGATGGATTTAGGATCGGAGAGGTGCGAGTCCACGCGCGGGAGTTATGTTCAAAGGAGATGGTGGTTTCTTTTCTCGGGATGCCGGCCTATATTACGGATGAGGTGATCCTGGCGAAGCTGATCGGATGGGGTGTGGCTGCAGTATCGGACGTCAAGAGGAGGATGTGGCCGGGTACACAGATTGCTGATGGGACCAGGTTTGTGAGGGTAAGGTTCACTGACGCTGTGCAGTCTCTCCCATATTCCACAAAGTTTGACACCGCCAATGGGCCGGAATATGTGAGGGTGATACACAACAAACAAATCAGAGTGTGTAGAGGCTGCCTCCAACCGGGACACATATTCAGGGAATGCCCAGATTTTATGTGTCACAAGTGCGGAGCCCAGGGGCATTTTGCGAGAGAATTCTGGGGGGTTACTGGGGGGATCAAATGTGTGCTGTGTTTTAATACAATGAATAAATGCATGTGCACAGTAAGCAGTCACAAGTCTGATGGTGGTGTGGAGGAAGGAGGGCTTGAGGGATCGGGTAGAGTTGGAGGGGAGGAAGTGGAGGATGTGGCAGCGGCGGAAGGGAGTGAGGAGAGAATGAGTGCCCTGGGTCCTGATGGGACTGAACAGGTGCCGCTTTCACCGAAGGGGGGGCCACAGCGGTCTACTCCGGGTGTGTCGAAGCGTGTAAAGCTCAAGGTTGGAAAGGCGGACATGTCTCTGCCGGTAAAGCGCACGTCAGCTGGGGAGGAGCAGGAGGCTCCGCTGCTGAGTGCTGACGTCATGATCGGGCTGGTAGGGGAAGGTAGTTCCCCGCCTCAGGTCCTCCCTGAGCTGCTGTCCATGTCAGATGAATTGGGAAGCACTTCCGATGATCCGGACTGTGCTCGGCCCTTGAGCCCGGATCTCTCACCATCATCAGAGGAAGAGATTGATATGATGGAAGTGAGTATGATGCGGAAAAGGCCAAGTGTGGACTGGCAAATTAAAATGCCTAGGAAGACCAGGGTTCGAAAGAAGTCAAAATGAATTATACCTTTCTGTATATGATGATCAGCTTTCTCTCGCAGAATGCCCGTGGGCTCCGTACGGAGATTAAGATGAGGGGTATACTAGAGAATAAAGTGGACGTGTTGTTTTTACAAGAAACAAAGTGGGATAGCGGGAGTATAGTTAAGGTCAAAACCCATTGGAGAGGACCAATTATTTATAATAATGGTCAGGGTTTGGTGGGTGGGGTGGCGATATTGGTGAGGGAAGGAGTGTTTGATAAGATAAACTGTCTTCATAAAGATGATGAAGGGAGGCTTCTGGTGGTGGAAGGGTTAAAGGGTGACAGAAGTTATAGGTTTATCAACATATATGCGCCAAATAAAGTTATGGAAAGGAAGGGGTTTTTTGGGGAGGCTGGGAGGTGGTGTAATAATGAGACTATTGTGATGGGTGATTTTAATGTTATTTTAACTAGTGATGATGTGTCGGGCGCCAGCAAATTCTTTCCGGACTCCAGTAGGAGTCTAATTTTCAAACTTTTAAAGGAGAAAAATATGGTTGATATTTGGAGGGTTTTGAACCCCAAAGTGAAAGTGTTCTCGAGGATGCAGGTACTGCAGGGTAAATTAAAAAGGTCAAGAATTGATCTTTGTCTTTTAGCCAAAAAATTTGTGGGTGAAAAGATATATATGGAATATAAGGACAGCTGTTGGAGTGACCATTCTGGAATAAATTTAAGACTAGGGGGTCCATGTGTGCGAAAGAAAAATGGTGGAACCTGGTGCTTTAATAATAGCCTGCTCAATCAGCAGGCTTATGTTAACATCGTGTATAGCCTATTCGCAAATGCGAAACATGAACTCTTCTTAGCAGAGGATATAATTGAGTGGTGGGAGGGTTTTAAAATCAGAATTAAAAAACTTACCATCACATATTGTAAAGATAAGGCGACAAAGAAAAGGTTGATGGAGGTTTCTCTACAGGAGGAAATGAAGTGTGAATTAGAAAATATTGAAAAAGAGGTTAATTATGATGTCACAAGATATACTGAATTAAAAAAATTATTGGAAGAATGTGAAATTAAAAGATGTAGGGGTGCTATGGTGAGGAGTAGGGCGAGATTTATAGTGGAGGGGGAGAAGTGTACAGCTTTTTTTCTGGGAGTGGAAAAAAGCAGGCAAAGGAAAAAATTAATAACTAAACTTAATATCAAGGGTGAAAGTGTGACAGATCCTTTTCAAATTTTGGAAGAGGCAGCTATATTTTTTGAGGATTTGTATAGGGCGGGGGGCATAAGGGAGGAGTGTCTCATAGAGACAGTTAATGCAATAAAGTGTGTGTTGGGTGAGGATGATGCTGTTTTTTGTGAAGGGGACCTACTGGTGGGGGAAGTTAGGCAGGCAATAAGACAGCTGAATACCAACAAGAGTCCAGGGTCGGATGGGCTGACGGCCGAATTTTATAAATATTTTGAGGAGGGGCTGTCTCCCATTCTACATAGGCTCTTTGGTGTCATGCAGGGAGAGCAGCGCACTCCGAGGACCCTGACAACTGGTTTAATCACATTGATGCACAAGGGAGGGGATGCACACAATTTAAGCAATCATAGGCCAATCAGTTTATTAAATACATATTATAAAATTTTATCCAAAATATTATCAAATAGACTAAAAGAAGTAATTTCATCAATTGTAGGGCACACACAGGCGTATGGGATACCGGGGAGGGATATCGCAGACACAATTCTTTCAGTTAAATATATAATAGAACAGATGCAGGGAGCAGGAGGGATTTATTTGGGGGTGGATTTGAGTAAAGCTTTTGACAGGGTGGAGCATGATTTTCTTTGGAGGGTTTTGGATAAGTTTGGTTTTGGGCACAATTTTATTTCATGGATTAAATTATTATACACGAATGCACGGGCACAAATTAAATGTAATGGAGCACTTAGTAGCATCTTTAGTTTGGGTAGGGCAATTAGGCAGGGGTGCCCTCTGTCCGCACTCCTCTACAGCCTGGTGGCTGAGCCCCTTGCCAACCTCATTAACAATAATTTAGACATTAATGGCATTAAGACACCGGGGGGGAGAGAAGTGAGGGTCATACAATTTGCAGACGATACTAACATCATGGTCAAAACAGAGGAGGATGTGGATAAAGTTTTAGGAGTTTTACAGATTTATTGCAATGCATCAGGGGCAGAAGTTAATTACAACAAATCGGTTCTAATGTATTGTGGTGAGGTGGAGCAGTCGCCGGGTAGGTGGGGGTTTCAGCGGGCAGTGTCAGGGTCCTGGGAGTGTTGGTAGGTAAGGATCAGAGGGCTGCGAGGGACGCAGCTTCAGGGGGTGATGGCCACCCTTGGATTATGGAGGATGAGGGGTCTGACCATCCGGGGCAGGGTCGTAGTAACGAATGCCCTGGTGATGTCCAAACTCAACCATGCGATGGCGGTTTATGACCTGCCGGGGGGTGTGGTTGCTAGGCTGGACAGCAGCAGGGCAGCCTTCCTGTGGAATGGTAAGAAGAGTCTGATTGCTCATAGGACAATGATTGGCGACAAAAGAAGAGGTGGCCTAAATTTGTTGGACATAAATTCAAAGAATCTAGCACTAAAATTGAAAGTAATTAGAAAATATGTGGATGAAGAAAGTGATTTAATCTGGAAAGACTATTTTGGGAAAGTGCTGGATTCATTGGGCCGGCATGGTAAATATGTGCTGTGCCAGGCCCTAAACAAAAATCAAATTCGAAATTTAGATGACTTCCACGGGGAGGTCCTGCATGCATTAACTAAAAATAATCTTCTTTATATAACATTGTGTTCATGTAAACTGAGATGGGTAAGAATTTGAAGATGCAAGATACTGTTTAGTTGTTATTTCTTGATGTTAATTTATTTCATTTTATTTTAATCTGTTTTTAAGTTGCCATTTACATGATCAATATAAATCAAATCATGAAATCACACATTGTTCTATGTCATTTTAACTTTATAGAATTTCACTCACTGTATTGTCTTCATTGAGAAGGTTTTTTTTCTGGCTCCAAGAGGACTTTAATCCAGGTGAGATGAGGCAAAATGGTTCCTTTGAGAGTAAAGGTTGCAGATCCCTGGTATAGGGTCAGGCCCTGTTTGAAAATCTCAGTTAAAGCAAGAGATGCAGTAGAGATGCTGCCCATCTTCCAGAATCCAGAAATCACCTGCCTTGGAGAGCGCCTCAGGTGCGGCGTCTTTATGAAGGCGGGCCTGTGTAGAGTGGGGGACGTCCTAGATAGAAGAGGCTTAGTGAATACCAACGTGGTTGTAGGGAAATTAATAGATAAAAATGTAAGATATAGGAGGGGTTATATAGAAGAACTGTGTTGTAAAATTGAGGCAGGGATGCCCGAGAGGTGGAAGAGGGCGTGGAGAGACGGTGGACTGGTGCGGGATGGGTCATTGGATTTCCTCCTGTGCCTAGGCAAAACTGAACAGCTGTTACAGGAGGTTGCTACTAAAACATGGTACAGATATTTTGTGAGCACAATAACCAGGACATCCCCAGTGGAAAAACATTGGGAAAATTATTTCCCCCATCATCATTCAGGGAATATTTGGAAGAATCTGCACATTAAGAACCAATCACATGAAATAACAAATATGGACTTCAAATTAAGGCACAGGAGGATTTTCACTGGCGTCATCCTGCACCAGATAAACAAAGAAAAATTTGGGAGAGACTGCACAGTGTGCTCCGCACAGCCTGAGTCCCTAGAGCACCTCTTTGTTGAGTGTCCGGCCCAGGCAGGTTTCAGGACAAGGGTGAGGGAACTCTTGGAAGTGACGGCGAAGGTGGAGGCTCGATTCTTACTGGGATGGGACTATATCTGGCTCTTCGGGGTTAGGCATCGGGACTGTGTAAACAAGAATTTGATCAACATAACAATAGGATTTGCAAGGAGAGCAATCTTTATAACAAGAAATCATTCACTATACAAACAGCAGAAAATTAATACATGGCAGTACTTTCGAAACACTTTAAAAAGCCATGTAAGGACGGTACATAGTTTGGAGTAGGAATATGTATTGAAACATTGGTGTGGGGTGAATGGACTGTGTGATGTGGTGGGGAATGATCTTTATTTCAAATTTTGATTTTGAGGTTTTGTTCTTCTGTCTGTGATTTGAATGTGGTGGGGGTGAAATGTTAAATCTCTTTTTTGTATTTTTGATGAAAAAAAAAAAAAGTTGTTCACTTAAAGTTTCAAGTTGCAATGTTGAAAATCACTTCAGAGGGCCCAAACTGACGTTTTCTCAGCGTGTTGAAGCTGTTTTAGGCCAGACTAAAAAAAATGTGTTCTTTTATAGTTTCCAGCTGCAATGTTAAAAATCACTTCAGAGGGCCCAAACTGACGTTTTCTCAGCGTGTTCAAGCTGTTTTATGCCATACTAAAAAAATTAAGTTGTTCTCTTAAAGTTTCAAGTTGCAATGTAAAAATCACTTCAGAGGGCCCAAACTGATGTTTTCTCAGTGTGTTGAAGCTGTTTTAGGCCATATTAAAAAATTAAGTTGTTCTCTGTTATGGCAGATTTTTATATTCATCATCATATCGTCAAATGTATGTTCATGTGTACAATTTGTCATGTTTTAATACATGATGACTCTATTACTTTTTACACTTTTGAACAGCTGAATCATGTTAGATTAAACAGTACAGATCGTATTGTACTCAGTGCAACACAGTCTCTGCTGAGGGCCAAAACTCAACCTCACATGCAGATATACACGAACGCACACACTATCAAGGACAGATAAGAGTGGCGCCCAATCTTCCTCATAATATACACATCTTCATCATCCTCCAACATTTCCACTGTGGGAGCATCTGACTCCCTCCTTTTCTTTCTTTTAGGGTTGGGACCTTTTCTTTATCTGTATAAAAGCTTAAGCTTGAAACTGTTAGACAGAGCGGCTCTGCCTTCGAACGTCCGGCCGGACGGTCACCCTTTTTTGTTAGGTCTAAATACGTTAAGACCGTTGCTCAATCACAACTCAAGGAGAAAAACACTATCTGACTTAAAAGGCGACCAGAGGCAGAGAGGTGCGAGTTGCAGCTCGGAGAAAAACCCAACAAAAAGAGACACAAAAGTCCGATATAAGTTGGATTGCTCTGACGGTGATGCCTCAGAACTAGGTATTTATTAAGAAAACACAGACCACACCCAGAGGGGCTGTGCAACAACGCTCTGGGTGCAGGGTTAATACCATATATGGTAACACAAAAACTTTGGGGGAGAAACAGCTCGTATGTCCATGCAGTGGGTCACATACCCCCACACTGGCCCAAACTAGTTTAAACCAGCTATGGTGGACAATGGATATGTTTTGCAAACACACACACACACACACACACACACACACACACACACACACACACACACACACACACACACACACACACACACACACACACACACACACACAGTTAATCATGGATAATTTCATATTCTAACTATCGTTTAATCATTTAACTATAACTAATAAAGTAATAAAAAACCACACACACTATAACATATCTTACATATCCGCCCTGTTGTGGGTTTGGAAAACATCAAGCAGACGGGCGTCTTCACAGGTTTACCCGGTGCCATCATAGGACCAAAACAACAGGGATGACCACCGTGAGGTGGGGCGAAAACCCGACAGCTAGTACGGGAAAAATTCCCCACCGTCCCCCCCTGCTGGGGCGAACATCGATTCTGATCCACGGTGATCTGGAGACAGTTCAGGGTGTATGTACAAATGATGACCCAAAACCATGGTGTCGAAAATGGGGCTTTAGGTCTCAGTGTGTTTTTGGAGTTGGTAAGGGAGGGTCAGAGGTTACCAGCACATGACCCTCAGTAGCAGTGAACCTTTACCGCTCACTGTGATGATGGGAAGGTGTGGCAGGGTCTTAGTCCATCAATGGGGCAGATGGGGAGAGACCCATAACATGGAGTTGGTACTCTGGGGAAGCCTGGACCTGCATAGCACCGATGATCATGTTGTCTATGCCTTTCTTCACACAGGGGACGATGCAGCAGCAGGCAAGACCAACAACCAGCAGCACAGCCAGAAGAGGGAGACCCAGACGTAGCAGAAATTGGAACCAGGAGCCTTGGAACAGCCAGTCCCACCCGGATGAATGGACATTGGACTCGTCAGCTGACATGGCACCTTCCAGGTTGCGGAGTGTTTGCAGGGCGTCTTCGATGGACTCCGAGGAGTTATTAGGTATGTATGTACAGCAGGTAGCACCCACCATAGCACACACACCACCTGTGGAAGCTAAAATCGTATCTAAGGCCATACGGTTCTGAATAGCCATTTGCGCGGTGGCCGCTGTTCTAGCATTCATTTTGTTATCAACAGTTAAAGTAGCATTAAGAAGCATGTGAAGGCGGTATTGGAGGGTCTCTATCATAAGGGAATTCTTACCCACGCCTATGTTAGGAAAAAGAGCAAGAACGACTTTTTGGCTAGTTGACCAATGTCTATGTTCGTGAGGGACGTTTGAGCCCCATATTGGATCATGAGGGGTGAAGGTTATAATCTCACGACGAGAACGACTAGGCATTGTCATATGAACTATGAAAGACTCATCTGTGACTGCTACTGGTACACAAACGGCTGACATTAATTGGAGGGGAAGGATAAACTTTGTCACCGCACTTCAACCAAACACCGTCTCTAGCAAACATTGGGGCAACCGTACTGACGTTCTGAACGGTAGCACAATGGTTTATGTCTACTGATGGTAGACCTTTAGTGTTAGGTGGACCAATAAATCGTACGCATAAAGGATAGCAGTGAGTATAACTACCACAAGGGACAGCATTCGTGTTTAGGTGTTTAGCAGCCTGACCTAGGGGTTCGAGGGTCTTTAGCACTGGTAAAACAGGAGGGCACGAGATCATGGACTTATTTTGTAAACAATCTAGTACGTTCTTTGAGTCAGGGGCTGGAAGGGACGCAGACAACAAAGTTGGGGATGTTACAGCATGCGGCAGATGTGAGCAAACATAGCAACTATCATTAGTTACTGTTCGTGCAGATAGTTCTACCATACGGTACCAAGAATTAGAGCGCAGACGATGATGGACGTGATTATTATGTTCAGACAGTAATGCGAGTAACGAGTCAGGTTCTTCAGTTGACATAGGTTTTGCATTAATAACTTGTATATTCTGTCTAACCTCCGGAGACAACACTATGTCCATACGTGGTTTAACTACAACGGGAGTGGCCGGAGGTGTAATACAAATATTCACCCAAAAGGTGGGATCCGTTCCTTGTACATCAGGGCAGAATCCCATAACTAAACAAGAAGGAGGTACCGCGGTGGTGTTAACGGTTAGGAGTAGGATGTTTTGTTTCTGGACAATTGTTTTTCGCAATGACAGATATGCCGCTGTAACGGTACGTGTAGATGGTGTGAGGGGCCAGGTAATAGGGGTGTAGCCTGTATGGAGGGGTACTTCAGACCAACCATGAGCAGACCATATTTGGTCTGCTCTCCGGACTTGCATGTACCAATCATAATTTGCATAGTCCTTACCATGTTTCCATGGTTTGTAGCCTTTATTAGCCAGGGCCTCTAGTGGAATTGTAACGTCACTTAAAATGTCCGGTATTTGTGGTATGCACATAATGAGGCTAAGGCCCTTGAGGCATCTACCTGTGTAATCATACCAAGGTGAGCTTAGAGCCCCTGCTAGCACTTCCTGGGATCCCACGAGGAGGAGGAGGAACAACAGATCCATCTCTGTGTTTTACTAGGGTTTATCACCTGCTGTGGTGGGTTTCAGTACCTTTTTCCCGTGTGTTTGGTGTATCCACGTTTGCCTTTCAGCTATCTTAAATGCAGTTGGTGTGGTTAGCAGAACTGTGTAAGGACCGTCCCACCGTGGAGTACACCAGTGTTTTCTCTTAATCACCTTGATGAGGACCCAATCACCAGGACGCAGGGGATCTGAAACAGGTAAAGAGAGACTAGGCAGTGTATTAGCTTTAACAATTTCAGCATCTGTGAATAATTTAACCATCCATTTTGTTATTGGATCCAACTCTCCCTCCTGATCCTGCACCCACTTAGAACTGGTGAGGGGTAGGTGAAAAGGTCGTCCTGTGACGACCTCAAAGGGGGTCAAACCCTGTGTGTTTGGTGTTATGCGCATGTACATTTCTACCAGGTTAACACACTCTGGCCAGGGCCTGTTTGTTTGTTCTACAGCTTTTTTTAATCTGTTTTTAATGGTACCATTGTTGCGTTCTACCAATCCAGCACTGGCTGGGTGGTAGGAGCAGTGATGTTTTAATTCAATGCCCATGGCTTCTGTCAGCAGGAGTATTACTCTGTTAACAAAATGGGGTCCATTGTCGCTCCAAATCTGTCGTGGGATGCCATGTTGAGGTATTATACGTGTCAAAAGGGCCTTTGCCACTGTCATTGCATCATTTGTTTTAGCGGGCACTATGGTGACCCATTTTGAGAATGAGTCCACCAGAACCAAACAATACGTATACCTCTGAATAGTGTGCAGTGTTATGAAATCCATCATAATGACCTCAAAAGGATATGTACCAGCTGGTGTTTTACCCCGAGGGGGCCTAACATTACCCTGAGGGTTATGACGGCAACAGATGATACACTGACGACAAAAGTTTTTAAAATGGGTTTGGAGTCCTAGTGGTATATGAAATGACTGTTTGACTATGTCTACCATCCCTCCTGTTGAGACATGGGCCAACCCATGGCTCATTCTAGCAACGACGTCAAACAAACATCTAGGCAGACACGGCTTGTCATTTAACATAAATACTCCAGAGTCATTTTTAACAGCACCTTCAGTAACCCATTTTGTTTTTTCATTTTCAGGAGCATTAGCATACATATCAATCAGGACTTCATCCGGCAAGCCAAGTGGTACAACATCAACAGGCAACAACTGAACAGTAAGTGCTTCAGTAAAAGCAGCTTTTTTAGCTTCAACATCAGCTTTCGCATTACCCAGAGAGACAGCATCAGTGGCGCCAGTATGTGCCTTGCATTTACATATCGCCAATGATGTAGGTAAGAGGACTGAAGCAAGAAGGTCTTTTAACAGGGAGGCATGTTGCACAGGCCTACCACTAGATGTCTTCATACCTCTCCTAGCCCACTGAGCAGCAAACACATGAACTGTGGAAAAAGCATACTGGCTATCAGTGTAAATTGTGACTTTCTTGCCTTTGAAAAGTCTACAGGCTTCTGTCAAGGCCACGATTTCAGCTGCCTGTGCAGACTGATTTCCAGCCAATTTGCCTGATTTCAACACAGTGTCGCATGTAACTACTGCATAACCAGTATGATTTGTTCCATCAGGTGCTTTGGAGGAGGAGCCATCTACAAAAACTACATCTCCGTCTTCCAATGGAATGTCTGTCAAATCTGGACGTGGCTTGCATGTCACCGACACTAACTGTCCACAGTCATGCGGTGTCCCATCGTCAGCTGTTGGTATCAATGTAGCTGGGTTAAAAGCAGCACAGCGCTTTAGAGTGAGGTTGGCTGGGGTCAACAAGGTGTTAGTAAGGTGTAAAAACCTGGCAGGAGATAAGAATGACATTTTTGTTTGTGTTAACAGGATGTCAACTGCATGGCTGACTAACAGCGTCAAAGGATGGAACAACACTACTTCAGCAGACGCGTGCACAGCCATGGCTGCGGCGCAAACCGCCTGAACGCAATGGGGAAGTGCCCTAGCCACATCATCTAATCGTTTAGAGTAATAGGCTATTGGTCGTTGCTTCTCACCATATTGCTGTAGTAGTACTGATGTCATGTAACCGTCCTTACAGTCAACAGACTGTGTAAATGGCTTGTTGTAATCTGGCAGCGCCATCACCCCTGTTCCTGTTATGATTTGTTTCACTTTTGTAAATGCTTCTTCCGCTTCAGGTGTCCACTGCAAAGGTGCGCTTAAAGTTTGATGTGTATCTAACATTAGGTTCTGTAATGGGGCAGTTATGATAGCATAATCAACGATCCACGACCTGCAATAATTCGCTAGGCCTAAAAAGGCCATCATTTGTCTGACGGTAAGCGGTTTTGGTGCCATTTGTACTGCTTCCCTACGTGATGTAGTAAGTTCTTTCCCTTCAGCTGAAATGTTATGTCCAAGGAATGTTACTTTTTCCTGTGTAAATTGGAGTTTTTCCAATGAGGCCTTATTTCCTGTTTTTGCCAAATGTGTGAACAGCCTGATTGCCTCTGTTTCATTTTCCGCTTTGGTGGGACTTGCCAATAAAATGTCATCAACATAAACAATTATCTGTGTGGTCTCTGGCCACGTGTGGTGGCTGATGCATCTGTTAATCTCAGCTGAAAAAATCGTAGGGCTATCACAAAACCCTTGTGGAAGGCGAGTGTAAGAGTATTTTTTGTTCTCAAATGTGAATCCAAACCACCCCTGAGCTGTACTATGAAGAGGAATGGAGAAAAATGCATTACTTAAATCAATTACAGTGAACCATTTTTGATGAGGTTGTAGTTCATTTAACAATGTGTGTGGGTCTGGTACATTTGGAGCTCGTGATTTAACAGCCTGATTTACTGCTCTTAAATCATGCACCATTCTCCAGCCCCCCTGTGGCTTTTTTACAGGGAAGATGGGGGTGTTGCATTCAGCTGCGTCATGTTCCTGTAACACGCCTGCAGTCAGTAAATCATTAATAACAGGCTTTATTCCTTCTTTTGCATCTGATTTGAGTGGATATTGTCTAATTCGAGGCCTGTGGGATGTGGCTGGATCTATGGTTACAGATGTTGCGGTTGTCATAAGTCCAACATCTGTTTTTGATGTAGCCCACAGACATGATGGTACTGTAGGGAAATCATCTGAAGCCAGAGTGCACACAGACAGTCATGCATCCAAATGCACAGCAGGGGGCGCCAAAGTACACCAGTTCAACATTCGTTTTTTCACAAAGCCACAAAAGGAGCCTCTGTATGTGAATACATTGTCTCTCTCTTTCCTCCAAAGGTCACTCCTGACAGGAAGTGCAGCCAACAGATCATTTGCATCTTTCCACTGTTTATGTGCAGGTTTTTGTAAACAGATATGTGGAAACCGTGGGGGGTTTATTGGTGTCAGCTCTGGAGGCAACGTCACTCTGATTATAATCCATCCATCTGGAGACCAACAAACGTCTGTCAATGTTATTTTCTGTGGTGACAATCGCAGAAACTTTTCCTCCCAGGCTTTAGCAGCTGCTCTGCCCTCAGGGGACAGGTCTGGTCTCCGTAGCCAGTCTGGTTGACCTGGCAGGGGTCCATCAGGTCTGACATAAATCATTGTAACATGTAGTGGCCACTGTGTCTGTGCTTCTGTGGGAACGACAAATGTTTTAGCTATTTTAGCCCGCAGTTCTTCCATAGACCCAACCACTGACCGAGGGCCTGTTGACACTGGATCCAATGTATAGAATTTATTAGGAATGACTGGGCTTTGCAACACCATAAGTGATTCTTTAGTATCTGATAAAAATTTCTTTGGCACTATTCCATTAGCCGTTGGCACTAAACTGATCTGTAACTTACTGAGGAGGTCCCTTCCCATTAAATTGAAGGGACAATCAGTTGTCAAAATAAATGGGTGTGTGTGATATGAACCATCTTCATCTTGTACAATGACCTTCTCAGACCAACATGCATATTGAGGCTTTCCACCTACTCCCACTATGCCAATAACCTTTTTGGAAGTGACTACGCCCTCCACCTGATCACGGAGGACAGAAACATCAGCCCCTGTGTCACACAGAAAAGTGACTGGTGTTTGTTTTGGTCCCACCAACAATGTACGTTTTGGGTATTTGTCATGTGTTAATGTTACAGCTGCATAAATGGAGAAATCAACAAAATGGTTTGGATTTATCGGTGGGGGATGTTCATATTCTGCAGGTAAATCATTGTCATATTGATCAACATCCTCATCTTGCCCTAAAAAGGCTATGTCACACTCTGAGGTTTCATTATCTGTTCCGGAGTCACTGATTACATTTTCCTCCGGCCAGTCCTGGCGTCACTGCCGAGGAGTTTGCCCGAACGACGTATGGTCTGTTTTTTGCTTTCTTTTTGGGCAATCTCTTGCCATATGTCCTTCCTCATGACAAATGAAACATTGTCTTTTTTCTCGATCTATTTTTGCTTGTTTTTCCTCATCAGGCGTTCTGGTGCGATATGGCTTTTTTCCCTGTCTTTTAAACCCTGAGCGTTGGCTCACTAGAGCTGCAGCCATGGCCTCAGCCAATACATTAACATTAGCTGACTCAGTTTTTGCTTTCTTTTTTTCAGTGACTTCATAAGCATGTTCGGCCCATTCCATTAGCTCTGGAACAGTGAGGGTGCGGTGTGTGACACAGTTTCTTTTTATGAAATCTGACACGTTTGGCAACAAACCACTGATTAACCACATTTTTAGCTGTATTTGGTATGGATCATTCGCCAGCGGAGAATGAGGAAGCCCGCTATTAGTCCTAAAAACCGTTTCTAAACGGGCACGATATTCCATTGGCGTCTCGTCTGGTTTCTGACGACACGCACTTATTTCTTCGTGGCTTGGGGGTTTAGTGTAAGTAGCTCTCACTCTTTGCATCAGTGCTTCAACCTGCTGTCGCAGCTCATTAGAGTTATGTGCTAGGGGCTGACGGTTAACTTGTCTCCCGGTAAAACCGCCCACCACTACTGGATATCGGTGTCTAAGTGTTAGTTTTAAAACCTTTTCCACCTCCAGTCCATTTAAATGCCATGTCTCAATCAACCCACGTACTTGTTCAGCATAAGCAGTCGGGTCTTTCTCAACATCACATACGCCCCTACAGGCATCTAATGCCTCTTGTTCCGTCCATGGCCGAAACAACAACAGCTGTGGGGGATGGGCACCCTGTAATGGATCCTGTGGGTTAAGGAATTCTCCTGCACGAGGGTTAGCTACCTCTATCATGGGTAAAATTGGATATAGATTTTTCTCTATTCCCGTCTGAGCTATGTGATATTGCTCATCCTCCTCACTGTTAACACTTTCTTTCATCTGTTTTGACTTTTGTTTAGCTGCCCTAGTCACAGGTCCCTTTGTTTCTTGTCCTACAACTGCACCCCCCTGCTGTGATCCCCCTGCAGCTCCAATCTGTTGCTGATTTGTCTCCTCAACTCTACGCGGTGCACACACGGTCTCATCACAAGGCTGTATTTTAGCTGCTGCTAACACTTTCTGTTTCCTTCTCTCTTCACCTTTCTCTATCTGTTTTTTCCTGATACTCATAGCATCTTTCCAGATACACACTACTCTTAAGTGGTCTGCTATTAACTCAGCCTGCTTAGGACGTAACTTTTTTAATGCCTTCACTCTCTTTCCCTCACACCAGATAGACACTTTCTCTATTCCAGCTTCATCTGACAATTTCCCTGCAAACCCACAATTTTTGTACCAATCTTCCAGATAGCAACAACTACCGGGATACTTTCTCTGCATGAATTTCACATCATTATTTTCCATCAATGCTTTACGCTGCGCGTTACCCATGTTCTCAGCACAGGATTTACAGACACTGTCACCACAAAGAAACACCACACAAAGAAACACCACACAACAACTCCCGTCTGCCCTCTGTCCCTTTACCACGCCGTGTGAGTATTACGTCACCCACCACGGTCTTCACTCCCCGTTGTACGTCACGGGTACTATGGTGAAAAGAAAACTGCTTCTCACCTCGTCAGTGCTCTCCCTGGTTCGTGGGACCCGTCACTCACCCCCTGGGTCGGCGCTGGAACAAGCTATGACCACCCCTGCAAAGGAGGGGGTGCCGGCAGTTTTACTAATGGTCCGGTTGCGCCCGCGCCGATCCAGAAGAAAAGATGTAAGGTCCCGGGTTGCGGCACCAGTGAATGTTAGGTCTAAATACGTTAAGACCGTTGCTCAATCACAACTCAAGGAGAAAAACACTATCTGACTTAAAAGGCGACCAGAGGCAGAGAGGTGCGAGCTGCAGCTCGGAGAAAAACCCAACAAAAAGAGACACAAAAGTCCGATATAAGTTGGATTGCTCTGACGGTGATGCCTCAGAACTAGGTATTTATTAAGAAAACACAGACCACACCCAGAGGGGCTGTGCAACAACGCTCTGGGTGCAGGGTTAATACCATATATGGTAACACAAAAACTTTGGGGGAGAAACAGCTCGTATGTCCATGCAGTGGGTCACATACCCCCACACTGGCCCAAACTAGTTTAAACCAGCTATGGTGGACAATGGATATGTTTTGCAAACACACACACACACACACACACACACACACAGTTAATCATGGATAATTTCATATTCTAACTATCGTTTAATCATTTAACTATAACTAATAAAGTAATAAAAAACCACACACACTATAACATATCTTACATTTTTTGTTCCACTTTGTTCCGTCTTTGTACTTTTTTACTTAGTTTTATAATAAACCTTTTTTTATAAAATCATCAATGCTTCGCCTGGACTCCATCACTCAATCAGAGCAATAAATCATGTCTCCAAATGAGGTCAACCGCAAATCTTGCCGTAACAATTGGCGATCACGAACAGGATCCATCTTCTGCTCTGTGGGACTTCTGCCATGACCAGCACTGGAGTGGCACTTAAAACCCCAAGGCTGCCTCACAGTGGTCTGCCCCTCGGACAGAGACTGGATCACGAACCATCGGTTGATCCTCAAACACCAATTTGACTATTAAGGTAAAGATACCTTTTTTTATATATATATAAATTTTCATTTACATATATATATTCGCTCTGTGTTGATAGAAAGGCAAACCAGTCGAGCACTGTATTGATTTTCATCATTCTGGAGGTCCTCTCCTTCAGCGGTTCTGTGCTTTGATGCAGTTAAAGGACTGCCATGAGAAAGGCTCAAATGGTTGAAGTTCTTTGCTTTTTAATACTATAAGTTCCCTCTATTTTTATTCGGGCTCGGATGTTTTTGTTTAGGCATCAAATACGGCTGGTCATTATTTACTTTGGTTTTGTTCAGGCACCCACGGACAGCCCGTGAGGTCCTGGCCATAGGATAGACAGGCAACCAAAGTTTCCAAAACACCCCGCTGCCATGTAACGAGTTCACCTCTGTACCGATATAAAAATAGATTAAAACCCCAAACCTAACCTAAACTGTAGTGAAGACTACAGGGAGTAAAACACTGATAATGGGAATCAAACAGATGAACAACCCAATAAACAAATAATATATGCATACGCATATACAATCTTGGTATGATGTGAACTCAGATCATGCTTTCTTTGTTTTTTTTTTTGTTTAAACGTGTGAATGGAATCAGATTTCTCCCTTTGGTTGTTTGGCTTTAATGCTTTCATTTGGACGGGAGTCGGCTGCTGTGTTTTCTGTGCGTTTTGGCACACGGGGACACACAATCACACCCACACACGCACACGCACAGAGAGAGAGAGAGAGAGAGCCAAACACACGCACGCACAGAGAGAGAAAGGGAGGCACCACACACACACACACACACACACACACACACACACACACACACACACACACACACACACACACACACACACACACACACACACACACACACACACACACACACACACACACAGAGAGAGAGGTAGCGCCCCTCATAGGCCTACAGAATAGTGCCATTACAATACAGACACTATTTTTAAATTTTATTTGATTTCATGATATCTGGGGTTCTCTCTAAAATGACTATGAGCAACACACACTCAAACACACACACAGATGAATACAGTATTTCATTTTATTTTAATATTACTGTTATCATTATCATTTTTTATTATTTTATCGTTAGTTTCTGTTGGCTTTGCGGTTGTCCCTGAAGAATTGACATCTTCAATGAAAGCTCTTAATGAATGAAATCACCTTCAACTCTTATGCTAATGAAATGTCAACATCATTCAAAGGACCAAGTTTCAGAAGGAAATCAACTATCAAAGGATTCAACTCTCCCATTCAGCAAAGCAATGCTGCAACGAAATAACTCGCTCAGTCCCAAGTCAACTCTTCATCGTTTATGGAATGGGCCGCATGCCAATGCTGGGATTACCATATCCTGCCCCATCATCAAAGACTGAGAACCTGTGGGCGTCGGAGTTGGTTGGACACTCCCCCACCAATGAGTTGCGAGTTAAATGCCACGATTACTGCCTGAATGATGGGCAGCAACTGCAGACTGATCACACGTCTGCTGGAATATCTTCACCAAAAAAGACACTGTTTCAAAAGCCACAAGGATACCAAGCCATAAGAAGTCCACCACAGCCTTTGGTGGTAGTGCTATATCACCTTAGCCTTGAACTTTGGCATGGAGGGGGACAACTAGCAAATAGCCAACAAGCTTCTCCTTCGATAGGACAATACTAACCCCTCTATCTTCTGACTGTATGCTAGATTATTTTGTTTTCATTTATTCTCTCACACGCTTTGAGATACACGCTTTGAGAAGGTGTACTCTAAGCAGACAGACCAGACATACAGTCACACACCCACATTCATAACTATGAGCTGAAACACAGGACCACCAGAACTTCACACAGAACCCTTCTGTTTTCCACATGAGACCATGTGTGCCCATCATTTATCTTTGCTTTTATTCATTATGTTGCTCATTTATTTACACTGCTTTTGCCTTTATGAGAAAAGAACAAACAAAAGGGAAGAAAATAGTGTTACTGATAGGGTTGTTTTTGTTTGCTTTTCTTTCATTTTATTTTCTTGTTGAGGGGAGGCCCCCCACAATGCAAGATATGGTTACATCCGCTGAAGAAAGAGCCCTCTTTTGCCTCAGCTTTTGGAGCTGAAGTTTTGATTTTTTTGAGCTCACACGTTTTTTCTCCTTTGTTATTTCTGAACGATTCTTCTTTTACTCTTTTGTTTTTACTCAATTTCAGGAAAATTGAGACAGAAATTGAGGACTGCAGCCTCAACCAAGTTTACATTTTGACATTTTTGACCGATACCCTCGAAAACAATCTGTACCTTACCCTTTTTGAAGCTGCTTGCGACAGACAGCCTAGTTCAACATTCAGCGTTTTCATTTTGCGCGCCTCCCCCTTACCGCGTCGGATCGTCTTGCCGGCCCGAAGCCACTGGACAGCAGGGGGGGGTACCAAATTTTTCCTGAGAAAACTGTCCCATTAGTTGCTATGAGTACATAGGCAATTACTTTTCAAACAAGAAGTCCTGGTTTAATGTGCAGAAAAAGAATAAACCTTGCTAGGGGAAGCGCTCTTTGGGGGATAGTGGTCCACCTGATTTGATACAGCTTGGTAACCGAACACCGTTCTGAACAAATTCCTACGTTCCCTTAGAGTGAGGGTTATTAAAGGTTATTAAAGTCCTGACAGTCTGCGTTGGTGTTTATAGTTCTCCCCAGCTGTAGCCGGAGGTTGAGAGTGTGTCCATAGTTCTCCCCAGCCTTGTACTCTACAAAGCCGTAGGTCGAGAGTTGTTGTGTTCATAGTTCTCCCCAGCTGTAGCCGGAGGTCGAGAGTTGTTGTGTTTATAGTTCTCCCCAGCTGTAGCCGGAGGTTGAGAGTGTGTCCATAGTTCTCCCCAGCCTTGTACTCTACAAAGCCGGAGGTCGAGAGTTGTTGTGTTCATAGTTCTCCCCAGCTGTAGCTGGAGGTCGAGAGTTGTTGTGTTTATAGTTCTCCCCAGCCTTGTACTCTACAAAGCCGGAGGTCGAGAGTTGTTGTGTTCATAGTTCTCCCCAGCTGTAGCCGGAGGTCGAGAGTTGTGTTTATAGTTCTCCCCAGCTTTAGCCGGAGGTTGAGAGTGTCCATAGTTCTCCCCAGCTTTATATTTTACAGAGCCGGAGGTTGAGAGGTTCCCCCCCCCCCACAGTTCTCCCCAGCTTTAGCCGGAGGTCGAGAGTTCTCCCCAGCTTTATATTTTACAAAGCCGGAGGTCGAGAGTAGTTGTTGAGTTTGGCACGGCCGTGCCATTCCTGCCTGATCAGCAGATGAGCAGACTGTCAGTACTACGGACAATAATCTAAGTGTAGACTCCGCAAAGGCGGAAGTAAAAAGGAGCGTACCTCTTAGTAATCAGATGATACCAGTGAAAAGCAATTAATTAACACTAAAAAAAGGTTGCCAAGCATGGGGGGGCAATAAGAGCTCATTGACCCCAAGAGACGAGGTGGACTGACTATCGCCGTTGGTGGGTTAGATGAGGCCTATATTCTACTTAGACACTATGCAGCAAAACCTTGTGAATGCATGGACGTGAAAATTGAGGCATGAACGTGTGAGTGCGAATGTGATGAATGGCTGTTTGACTACACATGTTCCTCTGTTTCACCTTCCTTTCCTCCTGGGTTTTGAGGCACTAGATCTTCTCCCCGTTTTTGCCAATTATGTAGTGGGGTGTTCAGATCTCACTGCTGCTTGTTAAAAGAATCATGGTTTTAGGCCTTGGGCCTTCTAAAAAGTTTACCAGGTTTTAAAGGTTATTTTTCTGGGTGTTTAAAATAACACCAAACGACGTTTTTAATATATAATACCACTTTCAGTGGAATGACTGGTTTTGACCTTGACTGACCTTACTGTTCATGTTCAGTGTCCATGTTTTTGTTGTTATATGTGTATACTCGTTGTTGTGTGCACTTGTCTATGTCTTCATCTTAGTTGTTGTTATTGTGTTGTTTTTTCCAATATACAAGAGGCTGGCTGTATACTCAAAGGAGACGAATCAAATCCAACTAAAGAAAAGGGATATTTTAAATTATTCATTTAAGTCTTAATGTTTTCCTCTCTTTCTGTTTCTGAGTGTTTCCGGACAGACAATGCCACCGCCTTTTCGACTCCGATCCTGCCTCCTCCAGCCGTCACTGCTTCTTTAGATGAAGGATGAGAATTAAAGGGAAGTATTGTCCATAACTATAACTGGGAAGCGAAGGAGAAATAGACATGTGACAATATGACATATTGTGGATGTTCTAACATAATATCTATTCCAGAGACTACAGAGACTTCCAATCCAACTGCAAAAGTGGGGACAGATCTTCAAATTTCCAAAGGGAGCGTACAGTTGACCCTGGCTTTGACCTTTATGGCTGAGGAGGAGGAGGTCGAGGAGGCTGGAGGGCACAAAAGCAGGCAGACACAAGAGAGAGGAGAACGGAGACATCCAAAAGATCAGATAAGTGATTTTCCAATGATATTTATCATATGGTTTTAAGAATCCAAATGCATTCTTATGTAAAAAAAAAAAGGGAAGGGAGGGGCCTACGTCCCTCTGATTTTTGATTTATATTTTATCATAGGAAAATATACCTCAAAACCCTCCAACCATTTTCTTCTTGTTCCACCAGCACTTAGCGTGCAAGACCATAAAACACCTTCACTGGGTTTAGATACTTTTAAGAGTAAAATTAAGTGTTCTCAACATTGGGTTGGTGGCCCAATCTGGGTCGCCTGAGATTTAAAAAGGGTTCTCCTGAAATTTTTGATAATTGATTGATATAAGAGATAGTTTAAAGTTAAGTAACTTCCAAGCATTTAAGGAAGCTCTCCAAACCGTGCTGGGGCTCGCCACTCCTACGAATGGGATAAACACAGAGAGCAAAAGACAATATGATTGTTCGACTCAACTTAACTTTAATTCTGTCTAACCTTAAACGGCCAATAATCTTGCTTAACTCTGGTTCAGACACAGAATAGGAGACACTTTTGCCACCAATTTACCTTCAAAATTAAGTAAATTACATCTCAAGTAATAATTATGAGGTAAAATAATGAAATAAATGAATTCAGCTCTATAAAAGAATTAGGCTATGTAATTAGGTGTGGAGTGTTAACATTATTCAGAATAAATAAAGGATAGAATAAGATTTCTCCTTCATAAATAAGAGATAGCAAAGGAACAATAAAACAAACAATTTAAATAAATAAATAACATTATTTATTTATTTGGTTAAACTTATTTAGCTTTCTCACATCTCCATGTCTCCCAATTGTATGCATTCATCTTGAGAAGACATGTAATCACACTCCACACTTCTCCGTCCGACTTGCATGTCCTTCTCCGTCTGAATGGCATGTCCTTGTAAACAGTGGTTCTCAAATTGTTGCTTCTCACCAGGTAGTAGAAGTACCACAGTTTGAGAATCACTGCAACTCCAGCTATGCTTCTCCTTGCTCCAGGAAAAGAGAATCGAATTAATATTTCCTGCTTTTCTTTCAGCCTCATATTTTCCCACTCACGTGTGAATGAGCTACAGTTAACATTGAGCTAGCATGGCTAAAAGCTCACTAACCCACACCTAACCATTGTGTGATTGTGCAGCAGCACCCTTTAGGATCTGAAAAGCTCTCAGATCCTGACCTCTGACCCGTCTCTGCCTTCCTGGAAGCTATAACTGAGCACCAGAGCCATACTAACTATTCATTTAGTTAGTTAACTAACCCTAACACCCCTAACTTTATTTTATTTTACTTTATTTTACTTTATTTTATTTTATTTTATTTTAATTTGTTTTGTTTCTTTTCTTCTGTTCAGGTGCCAACCAATCCCAAGAGAGGTTGCCAGGTGTGTGGAGACTACCCTTCCTCAGACAACAACCAATCATCTACAACGCCGACCGGAAATGAACGACCGAAGGTGGACCGACACTTTCCGAATTCAGCTGACAACCCACACGGCAGTGAAGGTCGCGGAGCGGGCGACATGGATCCAAGCAGATGATTGCCGACACCAGCTGATGCTGAGACGGAGGCTGACCGAACAATGAAGGGGGAATCGACAAGGCCACTGAGATTTTCTTTTTCACGACACACAAGAAAACGCTCTAGAACAAGGGCCTAGCTTTGTTTATAAGCCACACCAAATGCTTATAGCTAGATGGAGGGTGGACAACCTCACACCTAATTGTAGGAATACAGTCAAACCCTTCTGCTGCGATTGAGGAAAACACTCAAGGTTCTTCACTCATGATGCCGCCAATCAAGTGCGGTGATTCTAACCATGGTTGCACTATTCTTCTAGCTATTGGTGACCCCAGTTACCACTGAACTCAGTCAATGAAGATGAGTGATGTCCTTGATGCAAGTGATGATTTTTGCTTATCTACATGTAATAAAGGATGATTTTTGATGATTCATGCCATTGATAATAATGATGAAGTTTTTTTTAAGGTTTATTTCCACATTTTTCTTGATATATCTGTGCCTCACAAAAGAAGAATATATCCAATGTATGACAATAACAATGCTAATGGTTAACCCTGACAGACAGCAAAGGTGGAATATAATCATTTTGTTTCTTGATTTGGTCTTTGATGGCGACCAAAAGTGGGGAATGTTATGGCAGATTTTTATATTCATCATCATATTGTCAAATGTATGTTCATGTGTACAATTTGTCATGTTTTAATACATGATGACTCCATTACTTTTTACACTTTTGAACAGCTGAATCATGTTAGATTAAACAATACAGATCGTGCAACACAGTCTCTGCTGAGGGCCAAAACTCAACCTCACATGCAGATATACACGAACGCACACACTATCAAGGACAGATAAGAGTGGCGCCCGATCTTCCTCATAATATACACATCTTCATCATCCTCCAACATTTCCACTGTGGGAGCATCTGACTCCATCCTTTTCTTTCTTTCAGGGTTGGGACCTTTTCTTTATCTGTATAAAAGCTTAAGCTTGAAACTGTTAGACAGAGCGGCTCTGCCTTCGAACGTCCGGCCGGACGGTCACTAATTTTTGTTCCACTTTGTTCCATCTTTGTACTTTTTTACTTTTGTAGTTTTATAATAAACCTTTTTTATAAAATCATCAATGCTTCGCCTGGACTCCATCACTCAACCAGAGCAATAAATCATGTCTCCAAATGAGGTCAACCGCAAATCTTGCCGTAACATCTCTTAAAGTTTGAAGTTGCAATGTTAAAAATCACTTCAGAGGGCCCAAACTGATGTTTTCTCAGTGTTTTGAAGCTGTTTTAAGCGATTCTAAAATATTAGGTTGTTCTCTTAAAGTTTCAAGTTGCAATGGTAAAAATCACTTTAGAGGGCCCAAATTGACGTTTTCTCAGCGTGTTGAAGCTGTTTTAGGCCATATTAAAAAATTAAGTTGTTCTCTTAAAGTTTCAAATTGCAATGTAAAAAATCACTTCAGAGGGCCCAAACTGACGTTTTCTCAGTGTGTTGAAGCTGTTTCACGCTGATTGCAGACTGGTGGACAGGTGTATGTATCCCAAGGGAGAGCTGGAGTTTTTGGTGGACGCTCTGTCTGTACTTTTTGCTGCTTATTTTGTGTCTTTCTGGTGGTTTTTCTCCCCTTTTGAAGGTTTTTTCCTCCCCCCGGCAGGTTTTTGCTGTGGGGGAGCGTTTTTTTTTCTCTAGGACTCTCTATAGTACCTTTTTTTTGGATGGATGACACGGCTAACAGGAATCAGGAATTGGCTCAGGGTGAAGGATCTAGGATGAATGGAAAAACGGATGACGGGCTGAGGAAGCAGAATGTAGGGGGTGGAATTTGCTATGATAATCAAAAGACTTTGGTGGTTGAGACTGATGGGGATATTTCAGTGGCTCCTCTGAAGCTTATGAAAAATATAAGGGAGATGTGTGGTGCGATTTTAGCCTGCAGGTTCCTTGGGGATAAGCGTTTTGAGGTGACACTGGCGACGGAGGAAGCGAAGAAGAGGCTGCTAGAAGGCTTCAGGATCGGCGCAACTAGTGTGCATGCGCGGGAACTGTGTAATAATGAGATGGTGGTGTCATTCTTAGGGATGCCTGCTTATGTCGAGGATGAAGTGATTTTGTCGAAGCTGCATGGCTGGGGAGTGACGGCAGTCTCGGCGGTGAAGCGGAGGATGTGGCCGGGCACTCGTATCGCCAATGGGACCAGGTATGTCAGAGTTAAATTTACTTATACTGTGCAGTCTCTTCCCTATTCCGCGAAGTTTGACACGGCCAGTGGGCCGGAATATGTGAGAGTCCTGCATAATAAGCAGGTGAAAGTGTGTAGGGGGTGCCTCCAGCCTGGCCACATACTGAGGGAATGTCCTGAGTTTCTCTGTCACAAGTGTGGAGTCCAGGGGCATTTTGCAAGGGAATGCCGAGAGAATAAGGGTTTCACTAAATGTGAACTATGTTTTAATCTTATGAGGGACTGTGTGTGCACTGTTACCAGTGAGGAGTCTGAGAGTGAGGTGGAAGGGGGCGTGCTGGAGAGCATGAGCGGAGCTGAGGAGAGTGGAGAGAGAGGGTCAGCGGCTGCAGGAGGGAGTGCAGAGGAGTCAGGTGTTCTGTGTTCCACAGATGCCGACACAGTGCCTGTGCCTCTGCAGAGGGGGCTGAAGGAGCCTACTCCAGGGGTGTTGAGGCGTGTGAAACCTGCAGTAGGGGAGGCGGGCTCATCTCTCCCTCTAAAGCTGACGCTTTGTTGGACAGAAGGCTGCAGGGCAGCGCAGTGCTGCCAAGCCTGAGTTTGTGGAGGGTGATGTCTCCCGGCCCCTGTTTATCCCTAAGCTGTTGACCCAGTCTGACGATCAGGACAGTGCTCCTGATGGCCCTGTCTCTGCACAACCCCTGAACCTTGACTCCTTGACAAACTCGGACAGTGACACGGATATGATGGAAATTAATACAATTAGGAAGAGGACAAGTGCAGACTGGCAAATCAGATTATCAAATAAGAGTAGGGCCAGAAAAAAGTTGAAATGATAATCTTTCTCCTTATCATGATTAGTGTTTTCTCTCAGAATGCCCGTGGGCTCCGCACGGAGATTAAGATGATCAGTATTTTTGAAGTTAAGAATGATATTCTTCTCTTACAAGAAACGAAATGGTGCGATGAAACTGTTAAAAGAGTTAAGACCCTTTGGAAAGGGGCTGTTTTTTACAGCAATGGTCAGGGTTTGGCTGCAGGGGTCGCCATACTGGTGAGAGAAAACATTTTTGATGTGATGAAGTGTCTTTATGCTGATGGGGAGGGACGACTGCTGGTGGTGGAGGGGGTAAAAGGGGACAGGATTTACAGACTTATTAACATATAAGCTCCTAATGTGGTGGGGGAAAGGGGTGCGATGTTTGAGGGGGTGATTAAGTGGTGCAATGAAAATACTATTATGATGGGTGATTTTAATGTTGTTTTAACAAAGGCTGATGTGTCTGTCATGAATAAATTCCATCCGGATGCGAGCAGGAATATATTGTTCCACATGTTGGACAGGACTGATTTGGTGGATGTATGGAGAGTTCTCAATCCTTCTGCTAGGGTGTTTTCTAGGGCACAGGTCGTCCAGGGCAGGCTGAAGCAGTCCAGGATTGATTTGTGCCTAGTGGCTTCAACATTTATAAAGGAGGTATTACGTGTTGATTACAAGGACTGCTGTTGGAGTGATCACTCTAGCCTGTCATTGGACTTGGGTGGGATGGGGGGCAAAGGAGGAATGGGGGCACGTGGTGTTTAAATAACAGCCTCCTCCAACAGCAGACGTATATAAATAGGGTGAATAGGTTGTTGAGTGAAGCCAAATATGAAATGTTCTTGGCGGATGACATTAATGGGTGGTGGGAGGACCTGAAGAGCAGGATTAAAGCATTGAGCATTTCTTATTGCAAGGAGATGCTAGGGAAAGAAAAGAGGGACATTAACATATTACATAATCAGATGAGGGTGGAGCTAGCAAGGATAGAATTGGATAATTCCTATGATATTGGTAAATATATTGCACTGAAAAAAAAACTAGATGATTTTGAGATTAGGAAGTGTAGGGGTGCTATCGATAGGAGTAGGGCAAGGTTTATTGTAGAGGGTGAGAAATGTACTTTGTTTTTTGGGGGGTTGGAGAGAAGAAGACAGGAGAAAACATACATAAGGGAACTCAATGTCAATGGAACAACAGTAACAGATTATTTTCATATTTTGGAGGAGGCAAAGGTTTTTTTTGAAGATTTGTACAGGGCAGGGAGCACGCGGGAGGACTGTGTGGAGGAGGTTGTAAAATCCATTAATGTCTGTTTGAACCAGGATGATGTGAATTTCTGTGAGGGGGGCGTGAACGTCCAGGAAATATTGCATGCGATAAGGCTCTTGAATGGTAATAAGAGCCCGGGTTCGGATGGACTCACATCCGAATTTTATAAGTGTTTTGAGTCGGGATTGTCTCCCATTCTCCATGGGCTCTTTGTAGCTATGCATAAGGAAATGCGCACTCCAAGGACTCTGATGACTGGGTTGGTTACACTGATGCACAAAAAAGGGGAGAGGAATGATTTGGGGAACTATAGACCAATAACTTTACTCAACACTGATTACAAAATCTTGGCGAAGGTATTAGCAAACAGATTGAAGGAGGTGATCTCATCTATTGTAGGGACCACGCAGGCATATGGGATACCGGGGAGGGACATTGCAGATACGATCCTATCGATTAAATATACAGTACAGCGCATGCAGGAGGAGGGAGGTATTTTCTTGGGTTTGGATTTGAGTAAGGCTTTTGATAGGGTGGAGCACAGCTTTCTTTGGCGGGTTTTGGAAAAATTTGGGTTTGGGCACAATTTCATCACTTGGCTTAAGTTGTTATACACTAATGCACAGGCACGGATTAAATGTAATTGAGCACTCAGCAGCACTTTTTTGTTGGGCAGGTCGATTCGGCAAGGCTGCCCTCTGTCTGCACTCCTCTACAGCCTGGTGGCTGAGCCCCTTGCCAGCATGATCAACAATAATATGGACATTGGTGGGATCAGGACGCCAGGTGATAGGGAGGTGAAAATAATACAGTTTGCGGATGACACGAACATCATGGTGAAATCAGAAATAGATATAGAAAAGGTTTTAGGGGTGTTAGAAATTTACTGTAGTGCTTCAGGTGCACGAATCAATCAAAACAAATTTGTGATCATGTACTGTGGTGGAGTGGAGCAGTCACCGGGTAGATGGGAGTTTCAGCAGGCAGAGGGCAGGGTCAGGGTACTTGGAGTGTGGATTGGGGGAGATCAGAAGGAAGCGAGGGATGCCGTATGGAGGGAGCAGCTGCAGGGGGTGATGGCCACCCTTGGACTATGGAGGATGAGGGGTCTGACCGTCCGTGGCAAGGTTGTGATGTCTAATGCCTTGGTGATGTCCAGGCTCAACCATGCCCGGGTGGTCTATGACATACCTGGGTGTGTGGTTGCCAGTCTGGACAGCATCAGGACAGCTTTCCTGTGGAAAGGGAAGAGGAACTTAGTTGCTCATTGGACAATGATTGGAGATAAAAAAAAAAAGAGGTGGCCTAAATTTGTTGGATATAAATTCTAAGAATCTAGCACTTAAATTAAAATTAATTAGGAAATATCTGGATGTACAAAATGATCTAATCTGGAAAGACTATTTTGGCGAAGTGCTAGATTCAATGGGCCTGCACGGTAAATATGTGCTGTGTCAGGCCCTGAATAGGAGGCAAATTCGAAATTTAGATGATTTTCACAGGGAGGTCCTGCAGGCATGGATTAAGGTCAGGCCCTGCTTAAAAACCAGGGTAACGGTTTTTAAGCAGGTGGCGAAGCTGCCCATCTTCCAGAATCCAAAAATCACCTGCCAGGGGGCGCACCTCAGGAGCGGCGTTTTTTTGAAGGCGGGCCTGTGCAGGGTGGGAGACGTCCTGACTCATAGGGGTTTGGTGAGTGTAGAAGATGTGGTGGTCAAAATAAGAGCGGGCAATGTTTGTTACCGGAGAACGTGTGTGGAGGATATGTGCCTCAAGATTGAGTTGGGTTTTCCGGCTCAGTGGAGGGGGGTGTGGAGGGGGAGTAGTCTGGTGCGGGATGGGTCCTTGGATTTCCTCCTGTGCCTTGGCGGGACCGAAAAGCCTCTAGCAGAAGTGTCCACAAAAGACTGGTATCATTATTTAGTAGGGACTGTGTGCAGACGACAAACAGCTGAGCAGCATTGGAAGAATCTCTTCCCTCGCCATAAGCCGGACAGTATTTGGTCCAATCTATTTAGCAAATTTCAATCACATGCAATAACAAACATGGACTTTAAAATAAAGCACAGGAGGATCTTCACGGGGATCATCCTGCACCAGATGAATAAGGAGGGGTATGGGAGAGACTGCACAGTGTGCTCTGCAGGTCCTGAGTCCCTGGAACATCTCTTCCTGGAGTGCCCGGCCCAGACGACGTTCAGAAGGAGGGTGAAGGATTTATTGATGGACACGGCTCGAGTGGAGGCCCGCTACGTGGAAGACTGGGACCATGTCTGGCTCTTTGGTGTCAGCCAGAAACGCTGTAGGAACAGGTGCCTTATAAACATAACTCTGGGTTTTGCAAGGAGGGCCATTTTTTTGACAAGGAACTACTCATTATATCAACAAAAACAAATCAATACATGGAAATACTTCAAAAACCCACTGAAGAGTCACTTTCAGACGATCTTCAGTCGGGAGCCGGACTATGTGGGGAGGCACTGGGGTGGTGAAAATGGTTTGTGTGAAGTGATTGATGACGGACTATGATTTAAGTTTTGATTTGTTTTTTCTGTGGTTGTGTTATTGAAAGTAGGTGTGTTTGAATTGATGATTTAAGTTTTTTGTGTATTTTTGATAATTATAAGAAAAAAATAAATAAATAAATTAAGTTGTTCTTATAAAGTTTCAAGTTGCAATGTAAAAATCACTTCAGAGGGCCCAAACTGACGTTTTCTCAGCGTGTTGAAGCTGTTTTAGGCCATACTAAAAAGAAATTTGTTGTTCTTTTATAGTTTCCAGCTGCAATGTTAAAAATCACTTCAGTGGGCCCAAACTGATGTTTTCTCAGTGTGTTGAAGCTGTTTTAGGCCAAAATAAAAAATTGAGTTGTTCTCTTAAAGTTTCAAGTTGAAATGTTAAAAATCACTTCAGAGGGCCCAAACTGATGTTTTCTCAGCATGTTGAAGCTGAAGTTTCAAGTTGCAATGTTGAAAATCACTTCAGAGGGCCCAAACTGATGTTTTCTCAGTGTGTTGAAGCTGTTTTAGGCCATACTAAAAAAATTAATTGTTCTCTTAAAGTTTCAAGTTGCAATGTTAAAAATCACTTCAGGGGGCACAAACTGATGTTTTCTCAGCTGGTGAAGCTGTTTTGGCTGATTGCTACAGTTGAGTGAGACACAGAGGGAGAGGTGGATTGTTTGGGGCGTGGTTTTTTTGGATTTTTCTCTTGGTCTACATTGGTTTCTTTCTTTTTTACTTTATGTGGGGTTTTCTTCCCTCCCCCCAGCAGGTTTTGTGCTGTGGGGGTTGAAGCTGTTTTGAGCCATTCTAAAAAATTAAGTCGTTCTCTTAAAGTTTCAAGTTGCAATGTTGAAAATCACTTCAGAGGGCCCAAACTGATGTTTTCTCAGTGTGTTGAAGCTGTTTTAAGCCATATTAAAAAATTAAGTTGTTCTCTTAAAGTTTCAAGTTGCAATGTTCAAAATCACTTCAGAGGGCCCAAACTGATGTTTCCTCAGTGTGTTGAAGCTGTTTGGCTGATTGCTGCACTTGACGGAGACAGAGAGAGAGGGGAGGAGTGTTTGGAGCACGCTGTTACTTGTTTGGACTTTCTGCTTAGTTGACAGTGTTTTTTTTTCCCGTTTTTATTTATTTATTTATTTTTTTTTCTGTGGGGTTTTTTTCCCTCCCCCCAGCAGTTTTGGTGCTGTGGGGGAGCGTCTTCTGTTTAGGACTTTTTTATATAGTCCTTTTTCTTCAAGAATGGCTGATATAGTTAAAGAACGCGCGGACATGGCACAGGACAAAGAGGAAGTGATGGATGGACAGAAAGGAGGTGGGCGGAGAGGACTGAAGGAGAAGAAGGAGATCGCGTATGAGGAGGATAAAACTGTGATTATTGAAATAGACGGGGAAAAGTCGATTCCAGCTCTTGAAGTCATGAAGAGCATCAGGGAGCTGTGCGGGGCGATCGTTGCGTGTCGGCTCCTGGATGATAACAGATTTGAGGTAACGATGGCGAGCGAGGGGGCCAAGCGTAAGCTGCTGGAGGGATTTAAGATTGGAGCGGCGAGCGTCCATGCACGGGAGCTGTGCTCCAACGAGATGGTGGTGTCCTTCCTTGGGATGCCAGCTTACATTACGGATGAGGTGATCGTGGCGAAGCTGAGCGGTTGGGGAGTCTCAGCGGTATCGGAGGTGAAGAGGAGGATGTGGCCGGGCACACGTATTGCGGATGGAACCAGGTTTGTGCGGGTGCGATTCACAGATATTGTGCAGTCTCTCCCATACTCTACAAAATTTGAGACGGCCAATGGGCCGGAATATGTGCGTGTGATCCACAATAAGCAGGTTAAAGTTTGTAGGGGGTGCCTTCAGCCCGGGCACATAATGAGGGAATGCCCTGATTTCGTTTGTTACAAGTGCGGGGTCCAGGGGCATTTTGCGAGGGAATGCAGGGGGGTTATTGAGGGGGTTAAATGCAATTTGTGTTTCAATGCTATAGATAAATGTATGTGTGTGGAGAGCAGTCAGGACTCTGAGGATGAGGTGGAGGGGGGAGGAGCAGAGGGCATGGGCGGAGTTGGAGGGACAGGAATGAGAGACGTGGATGCAACTGAAGGGGGTGACGGGGAAATGAGTGCCGTGAGTCCGGCTGGGACTGAGCAGGTGCCGCTTCCACTGCAGGGGGGGCCAGAGCGGTCTACCCGTGGGGTGTCGAGGTTGGCGAAGCCTGCGACGCGTAAAACGGTTGCTTCCTTGCCAGGGAGACCTGTGTCAGCTGAGGTGGAGAAAGAGGCTGCGCTGCGGCGAGTTGCCACCATGACCGCTCCGTTAATGGGAGACAGTTCTCCGCCCCAGGTCACTCCTGAGTTGCTGTCTCTATCAGATGGAATGGACAGTGCCCCTGAGGATACTGACTCTGCCCGGCCCTTATGTCCGGACCTTTCACCATCCTCAGAAGGGGAGGTAGATATGATGGAGGTTAATATGGTACGTAAGAGACCGAGCATTGACTGGCAAATTAGAATGCCCAGAAAGTCAAGGGTACGTAAAAAGTCCGAATGACATTTTGTGTTCTGTATGTAATGATAAGCATTTTTTCGCAAAATGCCCGTGGGCTTCGCACTGAAGCAAAGAGGAGGGGCATTTTAGAGAATAAAGCAGATGTTTTATTACTTCAGGAGACAAAGTGGGACACAGAGTGTGTAAATAAAGTGAAATCTCGTTGGAATGGGGAAGTCTTTTTTAATAATGGTCGGGGGTTGGCAGGTGGGGTGGCTATTTTGGTGAAAGAAAATGTGTTTGAAGAAATAAACTGTTTATATGGGGATGATGACGGACGCCTTCTGGTGGTGGAGGGAGTAAAGGCGGGGAAAAACTACAGGTTCATAAATATACATGCGCCTAATAAAGTGATAGACAGAAAAGTGTTATTTGGGGAGGCGGAGAGATGGTGTAATGATAGAGCGATCATGATGGGCGACTTTAATGTAGTTTTATCGAGGATGGATGTGTCAAATGTCAATAAATTTCTGCCAGACTCCAGCAGGGATTTTTTATTCAAGATTATGAAAGAAAAAAATTTGGTAGAAATCTGGAGGGTGCTGAACCCAACGGTAAAAGTCTTTTCTAGAGTGCAGGTAGTCAAGGGAGTTTTAAAACGATCAAGGATAGATTTCTGTTTATTAGCGAAAACTTTCATAGGGGCTAAGATGCATGTGGTCTATAAGGACTGCTGCTGGAGTGACCACTCAGGAATGGACTTAAAAATGGGGGGATCAAATGTTCACAATAGGAATGGGGGGACGTGGTGCTTCAATAATAGCTTGCTGCAGCAGCAGGCGTATGTAGCAAGGGTGCATGGTTTGCTGTCAAACGTGAATCTAGAAATTTTTTTAACTGATGATATTATAGAGTGGTGGGAGGATTTTAAAGTGAGAATTAAAAAACTTACCATAAAGTATTGTAAAGAAAGGGCGATTGAGGAAAGGGTGGCAATGATAGAGCTGAGGGAAAAAATAAGAAGGGAATTGGTTATTATTGATGATAATGTAAACTATGACATAACAAAATATACTGAGCTAAAGACTGCACTGGACGGCATGGAAATTCGGAAATGTAAGGGGGCAATGGTAAGGAGTAGGGCTAAGTACACTGTGGAGGGGGAGAAGTGTACAGCCTATTTCCTAGGAATGGAGAAGAATAGACAACAGAAAAAAATAATTTCAAGGCTGAATATCAATGGGGAAATTATAACGGACTCTTTTCGAATTTTGGAGGAGGCAAGGGGGTATTTTGAGGGTTTGTATAGGGCGGGAGGTACGGAGGTGGAGTGTGTGGCAGAGGCCATTGATGCAATTAAGTGTGTTTTAGCAAAGGAGGACTCTGACTTCTGTGAGGAAGACCTTAGGGTGGAGGAAATAGGTAGGGCTATAAGCCAACTCCACACTAATAAAAGTCCGGGTTCTGATGGGTTAACGGCGGAATTTTACAAATATTTTGAGTCGGGGTTGTCTCCCATTCTGCATAGGCTCTTTTGTGCAATGCAGGGGGAGTGGCGCACTCCAGGGACTCTGACAACAGGGTTAATTACACTGGTGCATAAGGGGGGTGAGGCAGGAGATTTAGGCAACTATAGACCAATCACATTACTCAATACAGACTATAAAATCTTATCCAGGACATTATCCAATAGACTGCGGGAGGTTATATCATCAATAGTAGGGATTACACAGGCGTATGGAATACCAGGGAGGGATATAGCAGACACAATTCTTTCAGTTAAGTATACATTAGAGCACATGCAGGAGGAGGGTGGGGTTTATTTGGGGTTAGATCTGAGCAAGGCTTTCGATAGGGTGGAACACGATTTTCTTTGGGGGGTTTTGGAGAAGTTTGGTTTTGGGCACAATTTTGTTTCTTGGATTAGGCTATTGTACACTAATGCACATGCACGAATAAAATGTAATGGAGCACTTAGCAGCACTTTTTGTTTGGGGAGATCAATTAGACAGGGGTGCCCTCTGTCTGCGCTCCTCTACAGCCTGGTGGCTGAGCCCCTCGCAAATCTTGTAAATAATAACCGGAATATATGTGGCATTAGGACCCCAGGCAATAGGGAAGTACGGATCATTCACTTTGCTGACGATACAAACATTATGGTTAAAAAGGAGGAGGATATAGATGAAGTTATGAAGGTATTAGGAGTTTATTGTAGGGCATCAGGTGCAGAAATTAATTGTAGTAAATCAGTAATCATGTACTGTGGCGAGGTGGAACAGTCGCCAGGCAGGTGGAGGTTCAGGCGGGCAGAGGGCAATGTCAGGGTCCTTGGAGTGTGGGTAGGTGGGGACCGAAGGGTGGCAAGGGACGAGGTCTGGAAGGCGCAACTCCAGGGGGTGATGGCCACCCTCGGATTATGGAGGATGAGGGGCCTGACTATCCGTGGCAGGGTTGTAGTGTCAAATGCCCTGGTGATGTCCAGACTCAACCATGCAATGGCGGTCTATGATCTGCCGAAGAGTATGGTTGCCAGTCTGGACAGAGCCAGGGCAACCTTCCTGTGGAATGGGAAAAGAAGCCTGGTGGCACATAGGACAATGATTGGGGACAAAAGAAGAGGTGGCCTAAATTTATTGGACATAAATTCAAAGAATCTAGCACTAAAATTGAAAATAATTAGGAAATATTTGGATGACAAAAGTGATTTAATTTGGAAGGATTATTTTGGGAAAGTGCTGGATTCATTGGGCCGGCATGGTAAATATGTGCTGTGTCAGGCCCTAAACAAAAATCAAATTCGAAATTTAGATGACTTCCATGGGGAGGTTCTGCATGCATGGTATAAAGTCAGGCCCTGTTTGCAGATCTCGGTCAAAGCAAGAGCTGTAGTGGAGATGCTGCCCATCTTTCAGAATCCAGAAATCACCTGCCAAGGAGTGCGTCTCAGGTGTGACGTCCTTATGAAGGCGGGCCTATGTAGAGTGGGAGACGTCCTGGACGGCAGGGGGCTGGTAAATACGGATGTGGTTTTAAGAAAATTAACTGATGAAAATGTGCGATATAAAAGGGAGCAGGTGGAGAACATGTGTGTTAAAATAGAGGCAGGAATGCCTGAGCGGTGGAGGACGGCGTGGAGGGATGGGGGTCTGGTGCAGGATGGGTCATTGGATTTCCTCCTGTGCCTAGGTAAAACAGAACAGCAATTACAGGAGTGGCAACAAAAACGTGGTATAAGTATCTGGTTAGCACAATATACAGGACATCAGCAGCTGAAAAACATTGGACAACTTATTTTCCTCAGCATCATTCAGGACACATTTGGACAAATTTGTACATTGAACATCAATCACATGCAATAACAAATATGGATTTTAATTTGAGGCACAGGAGGATTTTCACTGGCGTCATCCTGCAACAGATAAGCAAGAGAGGTTTGGGAGGGATTGCACGGTATGCTCTGCACAGCCTGAGTCCCTGGAACATTTGTTTGTTGAGTGCCCGGCCCACGCAGCCTTCAGGAGGAGAGTGAAGGAGCTCTTAAGAGTAACGGCAAAGGTGGAGGCTCGATTCCTGAAGAGGTGGGACTATGTCTGGCGCTTTGGAGTCAATTTTAAGGACTGTGTTAATAAAAATCTGGCAAATGTTACTTTGGGATTTGCAAGACGGGCAATTTTTATGAAAAGAAATCATTCCCGATACAAACAGCAGCACATAAACACATGGTCATTCTTTCAAAACACTTTTAAAAACCATGTACGCATGATATATAGTAGGGAGCGGGATTATGTTGTGAATTGTTGGTGTGGGGTGAATGGACTGTGTGAGGAAGTGGTGAATGATCTGTCTTTTAAATTTTGAGTTGGGGGTTTTTTTTTCTACTGTTTGTGATTTGAGTGTGGTAAGAGGGTAATGTGTATTTTTTTGTATTTTTGTATTTTTGATAATCAAAAAAAAAAAAAAGTTCTCTTAAAGTTTCAAGTTGCAATGTGAAAAATCACTTCAGAATGCCCAAACTGACGTTTTCTCAGTGTGTTGAAGCTGTTTTAGGCCATACTAAAAAATTAAGTTGTTCTCTTAAAGTTTCAAGTTGCATTGTTAAAAATCACTTCAGGGGGCACAAACTAATGTTTTCTCAGCTGGTGAAGCTGTTTTGGCTGATTGCTACAGTTGAGTGAGACACAGAGGGAGAGGTGGATTGTTTGGGGCGTGGTTTTTTTGGATTTTTCTCTTGGTCTACATTGGTTTCTTTCTTTTTTACTTTATATGGGGTTTTCTTCCCTCCCCCCAGCAGGTTTTGTGCTGTGGGGGTTGAAGCTGTTTTAAGCCATTCTAAAAAATTAAGTCGTTCTCTTAAAGTTTCAAGTTGCAATGTTGAAAATCACTTCAGAGGGCCCAAACTGATGTTTTCTCAGTGTGTTGAAGCTGTTTTTGGCCATATTAAAAGATTAAGTTGTTCTCTTAAAGTTTCAAGTTGCATTGTTAAAAATCACTTCAGAGGGCCCAAACTGATGTTTCCTCAGTGTGTTCAAGCTGTTTGGCTGATTGCTGCATTTGAGGGAGAACAGAGAGAGAGGAGGATTGTTTGGAGCACGCTGTTTTTTGTTTAGACTTTCTGCTTAGTTGACAGTGTTTTTTTTTCCCTTTTTTTCTTTTTGTGGGGTTTTTTTTCCCTCCCCCCAGCAGGTTTTGTGCTGTGGGGGAGCATCTTCTTTTTAGGACTTTTTTATAGTCCTTTTTTTTGAGAATGGCTGACATGGTAAAGGAACGCACGGATATGGCACAGGACAAAGAGGAAGTGATGGATGGACAGAAAGGCGGTGTGCGGAGAGGGCTGAAGGAGAAGAAGGAGATCGCTTATGAGGAAGATAAAATGGTGATTATAGAAATAGACGGGGGAAAGTTGGTTCTAGCTCTCGAAGTATTGAAGAGCATCAGGGAGCTGTGCGGGGCGATCGTTGTGTGTCGGCTCCTGGATGAAAACAGATTTGAAGTGACGATAGCGAGCGAGGGGGCCAAGCGCAAGCTGCTGGAGGGATTCAAGATTGGAGCGGCGAGCGTCCATGCACGGGAGCTGTGCTCCAATGAGATGGTGGTGTCTTTCCTCAGGATGCCAGCCTACATTACAGATGAGGTGATCGTGGCTCAGCTGAGCGGTTGGGGAGTTGCCGCGGTATCGGAGGTGAAGAGGAGGATGTGGCTGGGCACGCGTATTGCAGATGGAACCAGGTTTGTGCGGGTGCAATTCACGGATATTGTGCAGTCACTCCCATACTCCACAAAGTTTGAGACGGCCAATGGGCTAGAATATGGACGTGTTATCCATAACAAACAGGTTAAAGTGTGTAGAGGGTGCCTTCAGCCCGGGCACATAATGAGAGAATGCCCTGATTTTGTATGTTATACGTAAGTGCGGGGCCCAGGGGCATTTTGCGAGGGAATGCAGGGGGGTTACTGAAGGGGTTAAATGTAATTTGTGTTTTAATGAAATAGATAAATGTATGTGTGTGGAGAGCAGCCAGGAATCTGAGGATGAGGTGGAGGGGGGAGGAGCAGAGGGCACGGGCAGAGTTTGAGGGGAGGGAGTGGGGGACTTGGCAGCTGCAAAAGTGAGTGAAGGGGGAATGAGTGCCCTGAGTCCTGCTGGGATTGAACAGGTGCCGCTTTCACTTCAGGGGGGACCACAGCGGTCTACCCCGGGAGTGTCGAAGCTGGTGAAACTTAAGGTGGGAAAGGCGGCCGCTTCTCTGTCAGTAAAGCTGACACCAGCTGTGGTGGGGGAGGAGGCTGAGCTGCTGAGTGCTGCTGCCATGACCGGGCTGGTAGTGGAGGGTAGTTCCCCGCCCCATGTCCTCCCTGAGCTGCCGTCCTTGTCGGATGAGATGGAGAGCACTTCTGATGATCCTGATTTTGCCCTTGAGCCCGGATCTTTCACCATCCTCAGAAGGGGAGGTCGATATGATGGAGGTGAACATGATGCGTAAACGACCGTGGGAATGTGTTTTTGACGTGATAACCTGCCTTCACAGGGATGATGAAGGGCGGCTTCTGGTGGTGGAAGGGGTAAAGGGTGGCAAGAGCTACAGGCTTATTAATATATATGTATATATGCGCCAAATAAGGTAACAGAAAGGAAGGTGGTGTTTGGGGATGCTGGGAGGTGGTGTAATGATGGGGCTATTATGATGGGTGATTTTAATGTTGTTTTAACTGGGGATGATGTGTCAATTGCCAACAAATTTTTTCCGAACTCCAGCAGGAATTTAATCTTTAAGATTTTGAAGGAGAGTAATATGGTTGATATTTGGAGGGTGTTGAACCCTGGTGTAAAAGCGTTCTCTAGGGCGCAGGTAGTTCAGGGAAAATTAAAAAGGTCAAGGATTGATTTTTGTTTCTTGACCAAAAATTTTGTGGGGGAAAGAATATATGTTGACTATAAGGATTGCTGTTGGAGTGACCATTCCGGAATGGTCTTAAGTCTAGGGGGTCCATGCTTCCAAAAACGAAATGGGGGCACGTGGTGTTTTAATAATAGCCTGCTCCAACAGCAGGCTTATGTAAATATGGTGCATGGTCTGCTATTAAATGTGAAGTATGAGCTTTTTTTAACAGATGATATCATTGAGTGGTGGGAGGGTTTTAAGGTTAGAATTAAAAAAACTTAGCATCACATATTGTAAGGATAGGACGGTGAAGGAGCGGTTGGCAGAGGTTACTCTATAAGATGAAATAAGGCGTGAATTAGATAATATTGAAAAAGATGTTAATTATGATATTACGAAATATACTTAGTTGAAAACAACCCTGGAAGAATTTGAAATTAGAAGATGTAGGGGTGCCATGGTGAGGAGTAGGGCGAAATATATAGTAGAGGGTGAGAAATGTACAGCTTTCTTTTTAGGGATGGAGAAGAACAGGCAAAGGAAAAAATTAATCACGTAACTTAATATACTGTAAATGGTGAAAGCGTGATAGAGTCTTTTCAAATTTTGGAGGAGGCTAAGGTATTTTTTGAGGGTTTGTATAGGGTGGGGGGTATGAGGGAGGAGTGTGTAAAGGAGACTGTTGATGCAATCAAGTGTGCGTTAGGGAAGAATGATGTAGACTTTTGTGAAGGAGACCTTCTGGTGGGGGAAATTAGTCAGGCAATAAGCCAGCTTATGCAAACAAGAGTTCGGGGTCGGATGGGCTAACGGCCGAATTTTATAAATACTTTGAGTCGGGGCTGTCACCCACTCTACATAGGCTCTTTGGTGTCATGCAGGGAGAACAGCGCACTCCGAGGACTCTGACAACTGGGTTAATCACGTTGGTACATAAGGAAGGGGATGCACACGAGTTAGGCAATTACAGACCAATCAGTTTGTTAAATATAGATTATAAAATCTTGTCAAAAATCTTATCGAACAGGCTCAAAGAGGTAATATCATCGATTGTAGGGCACACACAAGCGTATGGGATACCGGGGAGGGATATCACGGACACAATTATTTCAGTTAAATGCACAATAGAACATATGCAAGAGGTAGGAGGGGTTTATTTGGGGTTGGATTTAAGCAAAGCGTTTGACAGGGTGGAACACGATTTTCTTTGGAGGGTTTTGGACAAGTTTGGTTTCGGGCACAATTTTGTTTCATGGATTAAGTTATAATACATTAATGCACGGGCACAAATTAAATGTAATGGGGCACGTAGTAGCACTTTTAGTTTGGGTAGGTCAATTCGGCAGGGGTGCTCTCTGTCCGCGCTCCTCTACAGCCTGGTGGCTGAGCCCCTTGCCAACCTCATAAACAATAATCTGGACATATGTGGCAGATATGTGCCCTCCGCCCGCTGGGGGTTTCAGCGGGTGGAGGGCAGTGTCAGGGTCCTGGGAGTGGTAGGCAGGGATCAGAGGGCTGCAAGGGACGCCATTTGGAAGGTGCAGCTTCAGGGGGTGATGGCCACCCTTTCATTATGGAGGATGAGGGGTCTGACCATCCAGGGCAGGGTTGTAGTAACAAATGCCCTGGTGATGTCCAGGCTCAACCATGCGATGGCGGTTTATGACCTGCCGGGGGGTGTGGTTGCCAACCTGGACAGCATCAGGGCAGCTTTCCTGTGGAATGGAAAGAGAAGCCTGGTAGCTCATAGGACAATGATTGGTGACAAAAGAAGAGGTGGCCTAATTTTGTTGGATATAAATTCAAAGAATCTAGCACTGAAATTGAAAGTAATTTGGAAATATTTGGATGAAAAAAATGATCTAATTTGGAAGGATTATTTTGGCAAAGTGCTAGATACATTGGGCCGGCACAGTATGTATGTGCTGTGTCAGGCCCTAAACAAATATCAATTTCGAAATTTAGATGATTTCCATGGGGAGGTTCTGCGAGCATGGTACAAGGTCAGGCCCTGTTTAAAGACCAGGGTTACTACAAGAGACGCAGTGGAGAAGCTGCCCATCTTCCAGAATCCGGAAGTCACCTGCCATGGAATGCGCCTCAGGTGCAGCGTCATTTGGAAGGCAGGCCTATGTAGAGTGGGGGACTTCCTAGATCGCAGTGGCTTGGTAAAAGTCAATATGATAGAAGGGAAATTAATTGAAAAGATTGTGCGTTATCGGAGGGCGTATGTGGAAAATATGTGTTTTAATATTGAGTCCGGAATGCCTGATCAGTGGAGGAGGGTGTGGACAGATGGTGTGGGATGGGTCTTTGGATTTCCTCCTGTGCCTGGGCAAAACTGAACAACCGTTGCAAGAAGTCTCAACTAAAATATGGTATCAACATTTGGTGAGTACAATAAACAAGACACCGGCAGCAGAGAAACACTGAAAAGAATATTTCTCTCATCATCATCCAAAGAAAATATGAAGAATTGTACATTAAAAATCAATCGCACACAAGAACAAATATGGATTTCAAGTTAAGGCACAGGAGGATTTTCACTGGCATCATTCTGCACCAGATAAATAAAGAGAAATATGGAAGAGATTGCACGGTATGCTCCGCACAGCCTGAGTCCCTTGAGCATCTCTTCATTGAGTGCCCGGCCCAGTCGGACTTCAGGAGGAGGGTGAGGGACCTCTTAGTAGGGAAGGCAAAGGTGGAGTCCCGCTGCCTGGACAGATGGGATTATATCTGGCTCTTCGGAGTAAATCATAGGAACTGTGTAAAGAGAAACTTGATAAACATAACACTGGGGTTTGCAAGAAGGGCCATTTTCATAACAAGAAATCATTCTCTTTATAGACAGAAGAAAATAAATACATGGACATATTTCCGGAATACCTTAAAGAGCCATATTCGTACTGTCTATAGTAAGGAACAGGAATTTGTAAGGACACACTAGTGTGTGGGGGAATGGTTAGTGTGATGTGGTGTTTAATGAACTTTAGTTCAAATTTTGATTTTGGGTTTTTTTTTTGTTGTGATGGGATTGTGGTGGGTGTGAAATGTTAATCTGTTTTTAATACTTTTGATAATTAAAAGAAAAAAAAAAAAAAAAGTTTTTCTCTTAAAATTTCAAGTTGCAATGGTAAAAATCACTTCAGAGAGCCCAAACTGACGTTTTCTCAGCGTGTTGAAGCTGTTTTAGGCCATATTCAAAAATTAAGTTGTTCTCTTAAAGTTTCAAGTTGCAATGTTGAAAATCACTTCAGAGGGCCCAAACTGACGTTTTCTCAATCTTTTGAAGCTGTTTTAGGCCATACTAAAAAAAATTGTTCTTTTAAAGTTTCCAGCTGCAAAGTTAAAAATCACTTCAGAGGGCCCAAACTGATGTTTTCTCAGCGTATTGAAGCTGTTTTAGGCCATACTAAAAAATTAAGTTGTTCTCTTAAAGGTTTAAGTTGCAATGGTAAAAATCACTTCAGAGGGCCCAAACTGACGTTTTTTCAGTGTGTTGAAGCTGTTTTAGGCCATATTAAAAAATTAAGTTCTCTTAAAATTTGAAGTTGCAATGTTAAAAATCACTTCAGAGGGCCCAAACTGATGTTTTCTCAGTGTGTTGAAGCTGTTTTAAGCCATACTAAAAAATTAAGTTGTTCTCTTAAAGTTTGAAGTTGCAATGTTAAAAATCACTTCAGAGGGCCCAAATGATGTTTTCTCAGTGTGTTGAAGCTGTTTTAAGCCATTCTATAAAATTAAGTTGTTCTCTTAAAGTTTTAAGTTGCAATGTTCAAAGTCACTTCAGAGGGCCCAAACTGATGTTTTCTCAGTGCATTGAAGCTGTTTTAGGCAATACTAAAAAAATTGTTGTTCTTTTAAAGTTTCAAGTTGTGTCACGGCAAATTTGCGGTTGACCTCATTTGGAGACATGATTTATTGCTCTGGTTGAATGATAGAGTCCAGGCCAGGCATTGATGAAAAAGATTTATTATAAAATAAAATAAAAAGGAGTAAAAAAGAAGCTTCCATCCTGAAAGAATGAAAGGCAAAAGGCTCGTGGCAGAGCAAAAAGGCAAGACCCGCTCTAATTAACAGTTTGACACCTTAAGCTTTTATACAGATAACAGAAAAGTTCCACCCTGAGGTAAGGAGAAGGAGGGAGTCAGATGCCCAACAGTGGAAACATTTGAGGATGATGAAAACGTGTATATTATGAGGAAGATTGGGCGCCACTCTTATCTATTTTTGACAGTGTGTGCGTTCGTGTATGTCTGCATGTGAGTTTGAGTTTTGGCCTTCAGCAGAGACTCTGTGTTGCACTGAGTACAATACAATCTGTACTGTTTAATCTAACATGACTCAGCTGTTCAAAAGTGTAAAAAGTAATGGAGTCATCATGTATTAAAACATGACAAATTGTACACATGAACATACATTTGACGATATGACGATGAATATAAAAATTGCCATAACAGTTGCAACGTAAAAAATCACTTCAGAGGGCACACACTGATGTTTTCTCAGCGGATTAAAGCTGTTTTAGGCCATATTAAAAATTTAAGTTGTTCTCTTAAAGTTTCAAGTTGCAATGTTAAAAATCACTTCAGAGGGCCCAAACTGATGTTTTCTCAGTGTGTTGAAGCTGTTTTAGGCCAAACAAAAAAATTAAGTTGTTCTCTTAAAGTTTGAAGTTGCAATGGTTAAAAAATCACTTCAGAGGGCCCAAAGTGACGTTTTCTCAGCGTGTTGAAGCTGTTTTAGGCCATATTAAAAAAATTAAGGTGTTCTCTTCAAGTTTCAAGTTGCAATGTTAAAAATGACTTCAGAGGGCACAAACTGAAGTTTTCTCAGTGTATTGAAGCTGTTTTAAGCCATCCTAAAAAATTAAGTTGTTTTCTTAAAGTTTCAAGTTGCGATGTTAAAAATCACTTCAGAGGGCTTAAACTGATGTTTTCTTTGCGTGTTGAAGCTGTTCTTATCACAGGTATACAGAAGAACTCAAATGCAACGCAGGAAGGAGTACACAGATACTGAAATATCTAAATGAGATTGAATTAGCGGGCCCCAAACAAAACAAGGAGGATAACTGAAATAATTCCCAATCGGATTTATTTATTAAATAAGAACACAGATTTACACTTAACAATCAGAGTCAGGAACTCTCAATGTTTTCACAGAGCTTGAAAGTCTCTCTTCACAGGTTGACAATCTAGCAAGAGCTGACTGCACTGAGGGAGTATATATCTCCTTCCCCGACTTGACGAGGGAATGAGGAGCAGCTGTGGAGAGCAGGAAAACTGGGCAGGCAGGAAAACATGGACCAGAACAGGCAAAAACAAGGAACAGGGAGGTAAACCATAACTAAATAATCAGACTCATGACAGTTTTAGGCCATACTAAAAGTTTAGTTTGTTCTCTTAAAGTTTGAAGTTGCAATGTTTAAAATCATTTCAAAAGGCCCAAACTGATGTTTTCTCAGCGTGTTGATGGGTATGATAAATCGTAAATGTGGTTAAATTGGGTGAAAAGAGTCAACATATGCAAATGTGGTGTAAAGGGTTTGTAAGTGCCAAAAATGTCTTGAAAGTGGAAACAATGTGCAGAAAAGGCAATGAATTTTATATGGAAAGAAAAAGGTGACTAAAATATAGGTTCAAATATGGTAAGTTTAGTGTAATTGCATTGCAGGAAAAAGATCAACATAATCAAAACTGGGCTCAAATTGTTCATATATATATATATATATTCTTTGTTTCTTGAAGGCGTCTGGCGACCCCCTCCAATTTTCTCGCGACCCTGACTTAAGATATACCTGCTCAATATTAGAAGGTAATTTTAAATACAATATCAAAAAGATGAGAAATATTTTAAAAAGAAATGATGTTTAAAGTGATAAGGCAAAACATTGTTTCTTGGGGTATAGATTTTCTACAAATGCTTGTTTGAAAATGCAGACGTGAAAAATGGACAAACTGGAGCCACTGCTGCTGATCAGTGCAACTTGTTTTTAGGATACATCCCTGACAGGCTCAGGCAGCGTGCATTGAAATCAAAGCCCAACAGTTAGAGTTCAGTCAGTGAAGCCCATGAGTCACAAATCTGAAATGATTCCCCGGAAGTAGAACAAAGGATGTGAAAACACCATCAGCTTTGGAAATTTGCTTTATTTTGACATCTCATTGCAGGCCAGAGAACACACCCTTCCATTGCAGTGTGCCACCCTTTTTCTGTTAGAGCAAAAACAAAGTTTAAAAGAACACCAAAAAAATGTTCCTCAGTGTCTGACAACGTCATCAAGCACAAGTCCAGCAACTGCACAGTGATGTTCACTTCCATTCCTTTCACTGAGGAGGAAAAGAAAGACTTGAGAAGTGATGTGCATGACAAAGATAGATTATACACCTTCTTTTTCACTCTATAACGACATGTTTTAATGACAAAAATCTTAGAAATCAGATTCCGAATCATGTTTTTAGACCAACACCAGCACATACGTGCACCACATAAAGAGGACTTGCAACCTTGGCTTCAGCAGGCACCAGCAGATCAAACCAAGAATAAAAACCAAAGGATCTGCATGTGTTTTTGTCCTTCACTGAGAAAGTAGCAAAGTGAATCAAAGCATCAAAATGAAACAGTTCCCACTTCCACTGGCTCAGGTGGGAAGATTTTTTAAAGCTGTGGGTGAGATGTCCCCATGTGTTCTATCTCATCCATGTAAACATACACTGAACCATAAGTTCATGTTGTCAGCTGTGTGTGTGTATGTGTGTGTGTGTTGCCTCAAAAGACCTTCCAAAGCACTCAGTCCTAATGTGTGTGTTTGTGTGTTGTGATCAGGTGAGCTTCTATACAGCACTGCTCAGCAGGAGGAGGAGGAGCTACTGGGGGATGATCACATGATTCTCCATTTCTCCCTTTTACCTGAAACAACACTGCATCCACGCTTCTTTGGTAATCTCTTATAGGTGATGAATAAATTAATTATTACTCATTACGTACCAACACAGAATACAAATGAGATAACTAATTTTTTGTTGTTGTTTCAAACGGACACTTGAGGTAAAACTAACATGTGTGCAGAACAGAGCCGTTTCTGGCTATACGAAGACAGGGCCTTTTAAGGCAGAAGGGGGCGCCACAGCTTAGTCCTGGGATTCATTTGAGTAGAATGAAATGTCCTGTCTGTATCCTTAATAGCTTAGAGGATTTAAGAATAAAGCCTAGCTTTTTAGGTTGTGAAAGGTTGAAATAAACATATCCAAACACTCAAGTTTGATTTGTTGACATTCAGAGCAGACAATACGGCGACCCCTAGCCTTATTTTATGCAACCTCCAAAACAAAATAAATTCAAAATTACATAAAATTATAAGAAAACTACACAAAATGACTCTAGAAATACATAAAATGACTCTAGAAACACATAAAATAACTCTAAAAACACAAAAAGAGAGAAAAATCCACAAAATCACCCTAGAAACACCTAAAACCAAACAAATGACAAGGTAAATAGAGAAAAAATATTGATTTGTTGTTTCCTGTGTTAATGCTGTGATTGATGTTCTTTCTTTATTATAATGCTGACATGAATGTTAATCATGTGACTTTCATGTCAGATACAATCAACAGTTTGTGGCCTCGCTGTGATAAAAGTTGCCCCTCAAAGAGAGAGAGGTTATTTATTTTATTTATTCATTTAACAGGGACAATGCAATTAAAAACAGACACAAAATAAGATGCACATAGAGTGTATAGCTAATGCTAGTTCACAACTCCTGTCCCAGAGTGGCATTGCTCAATAGATGTGTAACAAGTTAAAGTTGCTGATTGGTATCTTTCTGGGGGTGCCACTGTCGGATCATGGGCTCAATTGTAATTCAGCAATAAACACAAAAAGCTGATCAGGTGATGTTTTAACAGCTAATTCAGGGGTTAAAATGTAGCACACACAGTATCACACATTCATATAAATAGTTTTGTAGCAATGATATAAAATGAGATAAGTGGAAGAGTTAAAAAGGGGGTAGGAATTAAAAAAAAAGTATACTTCACCTTTTCCAAACTTGTCGATAATTTGTTGATATTTGTTTTGTTTTCATTATTTTTGTTAAATTTTATACATTTATTTTGTCTGTTTTGTGTAGTTTTCTGTCATTTTATGTGTTTTTGGAGATATTTTGTGCATTTCTTCAGAGGCTGCACATTCAGTAAACCGAGGGCCACACGCGGGCCCCGAGTCACCAGTTGCCTATCTCTGCGTTCGATGCTCAACAGTCACTGACTAAAATGTGCTATGTATCAGATATATGTTTGATGTAACAAGAACCTAATGATGAATTTAACTTAATTCTCACATTATGGATTCATTTAATGTAATTTCAACAAATGGCCCACACACTTCGGTTTCAAAAAAATCTAAAAATATTTACCATTTGTTCTATGATTATTAATTAGGCACACTGTACATTTTTAGATTGATTTGATGATTACTTTTTTGAGATATGGACAACTTAGTGAGGGGGTGTGTCGATTTTTTTTTTTTATATACCATTTTTAGCTACCAATATCTGAGGAACTACAACACATAGGAAACTGAAATTTGGTATAATAACACAGCTCCAACTACTCTCTCAGAATATATAAAAATAGCATGCCAGCCTCTCAAAATTGGAAAAACGTTAGTGTGGGTTTGGGGCTGGAACATGTTTGGGCCTTCAGTAAACAACTTTGCATATATCTCAGCTCCCTGTAATTTGATCAGCTTTGAGCTATGTAGATAGAGTGTTCACATCGCTAATGATTAGTCACATATATGCATTGGTTCTTGGGTGACAGTCTCTTGAAAACTGAAAAAAATAGCTTTGTCACAGATTTTCATTGACTGCATGTGGGAATGTAAAAAATAAATACATCTGATCTCTGTTTTTATTTATAGTCTAAAGGTTACTCTATCTTGTAATATAAAACAATATTTCTTTATGTTACTTTGTCATTTGTTATTTTGGAGCCCAACTTTGTGTTATTTCGCCACACGCAAATATTTACAAATCCTTTGCATGAGGCCATTTTACCTTGCCTCTGTGTCGTATAATCATCCATCCATCCATTTTGTCCTATTTCAGGGTTGCGGGGTGTCTTACAATAAACGGAATAAGCAGGTATGAAGATGGATGAATGGATGGTCTATTGAGACAAGGTTCACAGTTGAAACATGTCGGGAGATAAAAATTTCCTGACTAATTATAAAAAAAATTGTCATGTTCTATATTTCACAATTTTTTGAGACCGAAGCACATGGGATGTCCTGAAAATGTGTTGAAATCAGATTGAGTTAGGGCTAAAACTCAAAGGTGCTGATGAAAGGTGAGGGTTTGTTTCTCGCTCTGCAGGCACTCCATAAAGTCCACGATGATACCTTCAACTGTTTGTACAAGTAGAAGACTACATTAGGCAGAACTATACAGCAAAGTGCATCAAGGGTCGAATAGAAAAATACCTCTGATTGGATTTCTGCAGCAACACACTTTGTTTGGTGAAAAGGAAGTGGAGTGAGACCAAAATATTTTGATTAAAAAAGACAACATTTCAATTGCACCGAGGCAAGAAGCAGAACCCTTCATGGTTCCAGTCCATCATCTGTTGTTAGAGCAGAACATTGAAACCAATATTCAAAATATACAGAAAATATGAAATTATATATAGATGTATGGTTCAGTACAGAATAATGTCCAGGGCAGTTTGACCATGTTTACAGAGTCCATTATTGGTAAACTCCTTTTATTGTTCTACTTCTTCGTCATCATGTCATTCTCAACAACTCTGCAGGAAACTAAGCCAATAAATAAATAAATAAACACCATGTTTCACGCCACGTTATTCCATACGATATCATCGCTTCATATTCCATAAAGATCAGAAAATAGTTCCTCTTTTTAAGCTCATATATGCTCTCAAGAGTTTTTTTTCAGTTATTTTTTAACATTTTATCCCCAAAATACTTTTATTAGAAAACGTGTTCTCGTCTTGCTTGGAGAAAAATATAGACCTCTGATCTCAGTCAGGACTGCAGTCTCTTCCAGTGGAATGAAGGGCTACTTCTTGGCATCAGGAAACTTTTGGAGATGGTGATGGTGGTGGTGACCCAATCCTAGCAGTAAGCACACTGGGTTTAGCCAACATCACTGGGGGCAGCATCGGCTCCTACTAGGGCTGGGCGATATATCGAGATTGAAGTTATATCAAGATTTCTATACTGGAGATATAGAAAATTTTAATATATCGCCTACATCAAACTTATTTTGTTTTAAAACACTTGATTTAGGAGTCGCTGATTTCACAACAACATTCTTCTCAGAAAAGCATTAACCTATTAAGTCCCAGCTACTTTTTGCCAAAAATCACATACAGATAACAAATTGTTCTCCATGACCAATGTGGCAATTTTTTTGTTCAGACTGAAGTAGGACCCTTAGTGGTTACAGATAATGGAAAAATTTGGAAATATATGATACTGAGTGACAATAAATTGTGTTTTAAATACAGAAATATGTAGTCCTCCCCAAAATAAACTTTTCTCATTATCAAAGTCTGTAAAAGCAGAAATAATTGAACTTATGTATGGGCATCAGCTGCAGCAAGTTTGGTGATAATAAACACTAGGCCAAAGATACACATGATTTAGTACAAAAAAGTACAGGCAGAAACTCACTTTGCCACAACTGTGCAAAGTAACTGTAATATGTCTGTCAAATTTATTCCAATCATTATTAGTCTTATGTTTGACCACTAGATGTTGCAATTTGGCTTGAAATAAACACGTCCAATTTTATTCAGGTCTCCGCGGTGTCACGCACAATATACATTTTGGTTCCACTCCTTGGTGCAGCTACGCATTTGTCTAATTCAGCAATGCTTTGACCAATCAGAATGATTGACACAGAGTTGCAAAACTGAGAGCCTGTAGGAAATGGTGGAGGGTCCGGCCGATTTTACACACGGTGCTCAGATGTGTGTAATGGTGGTATTTGTTTGACTACACGATTTTGATTTATCAAAATATGGAGTTTTATGCACATTGGAGCAACTTTTTGTCATAATTGCTGACTTTATCCGCTGTGTATTTTTGATTTTGTAGTGTTGTTTTGGTACATAACATTACCGATCTGTATATCAGAAAAATTCAACTCGGCCTGTAGTTTCACGTAGGCTCTTGTTATAAAGCTGTGTTTATTATGTGACTCAAAGCAGTGGAAAGAGTTTGACGAGTTGCCAACTTTTCCCTCTTTAAACATAATGGCCTGGAGTGTGTGCTGTGGTCTTTTGTTCTGAATATGGGTGGGTACAGTTGTAACTCAGTTTCTTAGGATTACAGAGAGGTATATAAAGTGTGATTTAATTCATTCTTTACAACATTAAGACACAGTGAGAGTGACAGAAGCTGGAGCCGCCCGCACCGGCAGGTCAGTCGGGGTTGAAGATTTCTGAGTGCTTCCTATCCCAGACCTTCCCCTAAACAAACCACACTAAAGAACTCACTCACACATGCTGTCCTTTATAAGCGAAGAAGCCAAAAGTGGCACATTTTGTGCAACTGTTTGTTAATAAATGTACCTGTGTGGCATTTTGCATCAGCAATTTTAACCCAGTATTGTCTTCGGGTCAGACTTAAATTGAATTTAAAAATTTTATATTGTAATTCGCCATTTTGAGAGAAATAATCGAGATATTAGTATTGGTCCATATCGACCAGCCCTAGCTCCTACCAGCAGCCTTACAAGCAGGACTGAGGGTCAGAGGGAGGAACACCGTGGACTTTAACCTCTGAAGTGAACCCTTACAACCCCCCTCCCCTTTAGAAGCCTTCTATATGACAGTAGGCCTCCAGGCCTGAGAAGACAATATAAAGAAACCAGAGGCCAAAAAAGAAGGCCGATGTGGCCAGTCTGTGACCCCGGGGTCCTCCCAGTTCTCCTCCGATGTGAGCCCGGCGTCGGTAGAGCAGCACCGACATGGCCAGAAAGGCGAAGATGGTAAAAAGCGTGACGGAGAAGGCCAGCGAGCCGGCCTCCACGATGAACGGCTTCCCTTTCGTGCGCCAGTAAATGGCCGCCACCGACCAGGCCACGCCAATGCCCAGGAAAACGTTGACGGCATTGCTGCCTGTCACGTTCCCGATGGAGGCGTCTGCGTACGTGTCCTGGACTGCTGCCACCTTACTGGCAAACGTGTCTGTAAAGACAAAGAAGGAAGCCATCGCTCAGCACTAGCTTAGCTTATTATTTGACTGTCCAGACATAATCAGGGCTTTGATGTCACTAAAAATAACAGCTTTTAATAAATCAACCCACCTGGGACTGATGTTCCAAGAGCTACAAAAACCACAGCTGTGACGGAGTCCTTGAGGCCGATGGTGCAGCCAAAGTGAGATGCCAGGTCACCGATGACGGCCGTGAGGACGCCGATGATGATGATGGAAACGACAAAGCAGGCCCACCCGTTCAGGTAGTCCGTAGGGGGGACGCAGGCGAACAGGACCTTCCAGAACACAGTGAGGAAGTGCATGACGTAGTCAAAGCAGGAGGGAAGACGCTCCTCCCCGGTGTCGTCTTCGTCCTCGTCTCCTGGGCACAAGTGAGGCCAAGTGGGGGCAGACATGGGGGTGGTGGTGGTGGTGGTGGTGGGGGGGGGGGGGTTATATGTAATGAGGACACCAGGGGCAGTAAAGATGTTTTTTAACCACAGAGACAGGGAGGGAGCAGGCAAATGGAAATGAACACATGGAGACATGAGCGAATGTGATATGGTCAGTGAGGACGGATGGAGAAGATCTCAGAGGAGTTCGATAGCAGAGGTGAGATGAAACATCCATGAGGAGAGAGAGCAAAACAACAGTTACTTAAAATGAGATATTCATCAAAGCTTGGAGCACTTCTTCAAACTCTTGTTTGTTAAATTAACAACTGACAATTTTACTGATTGTGCTCGATATTCCATATTCCTTCATTTGCACATTTTTGTTTTCTTATGCCTTTGTTGTTTTGTTTTTTATTTAAATTTTATCTAAATTCATTTATTTTTATTTATCTATTATTATTCATTTCTATCTATTTCTAATTTATGTCCATCCCGCAGTTGTACATTTGCACAATAATCCTATGTTGGTATTAATTTTTGTTCTTACTGTTAACTTTTTCTATTCTATGGTGTTGCTGCGAGGAAGAGTTTGCTGATCACCGGAGCTCTTCTTGCTCTTCTTGCTAGTTCCTCAAATCTAAACATGAAGCAGCTAGCACCTCAATGCTAAACATGGAGCTAGCACCTCAAAGTAAACATGGAACAGCTATCACCTCAAAGCATGTTTTTAAAATATTGTTATTATTAATTTATTGAGTTCAAAAACAAAAATAAGAGTAGCCGTTCTGTTCCAATCAAATCCCTGCTTGTACCCCATTCAATGGGGTCCATTGATTAACATACACTACAGTGTGTCTGTGTGTGTGTGTGATAGGGGATGGGAGAGGTGGAGGAGTTGTTTTTGCGCATCATTTTAGGGTTCACTATCACAGTGGTTCCCAAACTTTTTGTGCCCAAGGCACACCAAAGGACAAGTAAAAATCTGAAGACACATCTATTGTGAAAAATAGCTTTTATAACACGTGTTATCACTCATATCATGTACAATATCTGTAAATGTGCATAATTATTTACTAATGCCAAATAAAATGTGACAAAGACAACTATATTACTCACGAAATATTTATTAATTAAATATATATATTAAAAAAATAGGTATAGAGTTTGCCTTTGTATCATGAAATGAGTGCATACAAAGTAGTAAATTAAAAAACAATTATTTTTATGTCGTTGTATTTTGCAATAATAATAATGTATGGTTGTGCACACCCGGACTTGCCGTGTGGCACACCGTTTGGGAACCCTCTCCAAGGGAGCCTCTAAAAAACTTTTACTAATTTCTGTCACGCTACCTGTCTCCTCCGCTTCATGTGAGCGCAGTTTTTAAAACATACCTGAGAAACCGAAAGGCAAATCCTCAACTCATAAATCTTTACTGCCTGTCCAAACACGCAAAAACAACAACAAACACATCGCTCTCTTATAAAGCAACTAGGGTGAGTTAGTTCTTCCCTGACGTTTTGCATTTTAGATTTACTCTCTGATTATTGGCAGGCAAAAGAGTGGCTGTCAGGTGTTGAATTGGTAACTTTTGCTCAATATTCTTTTTTTGTTGACATTGCCTTGTGGTCACTTGTATTATGCTTAACTAATTTGCAATTATTCTTTGACCAAATTCAGATAAAACTATATTTATTGTATATCTAACATTCTGTGTTGCACAACTTATTTTATTGAAGAAAAAATGTGAAACTCCTTATGAAAGTGATATCATTTTTCTTATTATGATTATTCTCAGCACCCCCACATATCAATCCCGCACCCCTTAGCGCCGAGAGAGAAAAAATCCTGATTTACATATACGTATATGTAAATGATTTACATATATATGTAAATCACTATATATATATGTCTATACATCCCAAAAAACAACTGAAATATGATTTGACCATTTATTTCTAAGGTCTTTCAGGTATCTGGCATTAAATAAACAGTATAAACACCATTCTGTAATTAACAAAGTGTTAGACTTCAAGGGCTCTGCCTCTTCTCATCCGAGGACCTTAATTCTCCAACCCTGAGGGCTCTGCTTCTTCTCAACCAAGGACCTCTGATCTCCAATCCTGAGGACCCTGTTTCTTTTTATTTGTTGACCCTTCTTTGCAACCTGGAGAACTCCACTCCTCCACAACTGACAATCGTGGCTCCTTCAGTGGCACCTCTTCATCTCTCTGGCCACCCTGTGAGACACCTACACCAGGTTTCTTCAAACTCGGTCGATAAACTTTTTTTACCTCCCAGGAATGTAAATGATTAGGATTTCAAAGGGTCGAGAATCAAATCAAAAGGGGAGAGCTGTAGGAATACATGTCCTCCCTTTCTTGTCTTGCTACCCTGAACAAATGACATTTTTTTTTTTTTATTTAACCTTTATTTAACCAGGAAAAAAAAATCCCATTGAGATTAAAAACCTCTTTTTCAAGGGAGTCCTGGTCAAAATACATTTACATTACATTAAAATGACAGGATAATATAAGAATCAAATAAAACAACTACAGACAACTGAGGCAGTCTCAAATTCTCTCAGTTTCGTTTTAAAGGCATTCAAGGGTAACAACTCCGTCAGCTTCCAGTCTCTTTGCAGCATGTTCCAAGCACAAGGAGCTGCATGTACAAAGGCTTTTTTCCCCAGCTCTGTGCGGGCAAAAGGAACCGTGAGTAACAGCTGATCATTGGATCTCAGCGCATAAGTGTTCGTACTTCTCTTTGTAAGTAATGTACAGATGTAAGAAGGCAGTAATCCAAGAAGAGCCTTATAAATAAAAGTAAACCAATGACACTGCCTCCTAGTGTACAGGGAAGGCCATCCCACCCGAGAGTACAGCTCACAGTGATGTGTCATGGCTCTACAGTTTGTGATGAACCTCAGAGCAGAATGATAAACAGAGTCCACCATCAGAAGACATGTACAAGAAGCATTCACATAAAAAAGGTCACCATAATCTAACAGATAAGAATGTGGCAGAGACATGGCGCTTCTTTACACCAAAAGAAAAACATGCCTTATTGCGGAAGAAGAAACCCAATCTAAGTTTTAATTTCCTCTCAAGTCTGTCAATGAAAAGTTTAAAAGTGACAAACTTTAACTCATTCAGTCCCAGCCATTTTCAGAATTTCTACCCACCAGGCGTTTTTGAGCATTTTGACTGATTTTTAAAGACCAAAAAATATATTGTACTATGAGAATCTGAATTCTGACACCAGATTCATTGAAAAAATTGTTTCTAGCTTGCTTAGTTCTTCTGTAATCTGCAGTTGAATAGAGGGAAGTTTCACTCAAATCTCCAATTTGTGACAAAAAGCTGAGAAAAATGTCTTTTTCTGAAAAAATCTATTAGTGAATTTGAAGCTTTTTTTTGCTTGAGGGACACCTCAACATTGGTTTCCTTCTATAAAACTACAAAAACAACACTGAGAACGGGCTTTTGATGGCAAAATTGTTATTATTATGCTATCTGGGTCAGAGTTGAATAAATTTCTTACTGTATTTTGGCCTTCCTCCAAGTCTCTTCCCCTTTATTCTGCACAAACGTAACTTCTTCCTCCTTCCGGACATGCAGAGTGTGATTGCCACACTCTCAATAGTTACTGAGGTCCACACATGCTCTGGTCGGGTGTGCACTGCTGTGAGCTGGTGGGAACTTCAGCATCAACTCTCGTAGCGACATTTTCTGTCTCTTTCTTTTGCCTTTGAGCTCTGCTCATCACGGATCTCTCATCCAAACGTGCGCTGCTACCACCTACAATGTCACCTATTATTTTGCTATCTGGCTCACAGGCTTCCTGTATTTTGTATCTGTATCAGGATTAATTCTATGATAAATATCTTCCTCAATACTCTACAAGCCACCCTAATACCGTATTTACTAACTTTTGCAATTACCAAAGTACAATTGATGCATGGAGTCACATTAACCCAGTGACAATTAAATACTAGTGGTTTAGCCCAAATTTCTAACCTAAATCTAGAATTGACCTTTGGCTGATTTCAAGCCACTTAAAATGTTATGAGATCAGTTCAGATATCTCAGCTGCTGCGCTGACCGATCACATTATTATTCATCTTTATATCAAGCCTGTTAACAGAAGAAATCATTCAAACAAATATTGGAAATTAAACTCCAGTCTGCTAAAAAACAATTACTGCCAAAAAATGTAAATACTAATTGAAATTAGGAATTTGGATGAATTAACAACACCTGTCAAGAGTTCCTAAACACAAAATACATCAATTTCCTCTATCCTTCAGTAAAAAAACTTGAAAAAAAGATTTTGAAGAGAAAGAACTGAACATTATCAGGAACTTAAATGTCTACTGCAATAAACCTAACACTACTGATAATGATAAACAAACAATATTGAATCTGCATTCCAAACTAGATGAAATTTGCACTCAAAGAGCACAAGGGACTTTTATTTAGATCATGGGCTAAATGGACAGAAGAGGGACAGAACAATTTTGCATATCAATAATGATTGACGATGTAGAAATTAATGATGAGAACGTAATCTCACCTGAAATTTTTAAGTTTTATAGCCATCTTTAAAGCTCCTAATTCTCCAAAGAAACCTGTGATGAATTGTTAAAAAATATCTCTAAATAAATTCCAAAGGTAGATGATAACTGTAAACAAACATGTGAAAGCCCAATCACAGTTGAAGAACTTGATACAGTAATTGGTCGCCTCTTAATGAACAAAGCCCCTGGTTCAGAAGGTCTTACTGGAAACTTTTACAGATACTGTAAAAAGGGGGTGGGCACTTATAAGCTCTTGCTTCGGCCCACTTCTTTTGAGCAGAACTTTAACTGCTCAAATGAACAAATTAACAATGAAACAAAATACTTTTGGAAGGAGATCAAAGGGCTGCTACAGAAATCTTTGAAACATGTTTACTTCCACCCACAATGAGACAAGGGATAATCATGTCAATCCCAAATCCCAACAAAGACCTCAGATTTATAGAAAACAGAAAACCTATCACTCTCAGAAATTCAGATTACAAACTACAAACCTGCATTTTCAGTACTCGTCTTCAAACAGGGATCTCAAATCTTGTCTCAGAAACGCAATCTGTTTTTTTGAAAGCAGATCAATCCACAATAGATGATGCGGCGTCTATATACATGGACATTTGATTCAGCAGAGCATCCTATTATCTTGTCGGTACTTCAACATTTGGGCTTTGAACCTAAATTTATAAATTTTAACAGGGGTCTGTAATAGGATATAAGGGTTAGCTGTGTCGTATTGCCTACAGGCAATACGACACAGCTAGTCCTATTTTCACATTGTATCGCTGGCGTTCCTTTGCCTGGAGGCTCACCCTGTACGACTTTAACTTTTGAGTAATCATTGCTGTCTATTGTTAACATATGCATCCTTCCGAGAAGCTTCTTCTTATTTGTCTAGGCGTCTAGGTGTGAAATGCCAAACAAAATGGCGGGTGGAAGGGAAAAACGCTCACTGGCTAATATTGTGGGAACTATGTATTAGAATACTGGTTTTAGAAGTAGCTGCTTTTGCTACTTCTCAAAACAGCATGATAATCTCAGTTAGATGATCACTGAGTGTGTTCTAACCCAGACCTTCCCCTAAACAAGCTACAGTATAGAACTCACTCACACGTGCTGTCCCTCAGAGGAGAAAAAGCCTAAAGTGGCACAAATTGTGCAGCTTATTGTTAATGAAAGTGCCTGTGTGGCATTTCACATCAGCAAATTTAACCCATAGGGGGCCACATCCCGGCGGGGCGGTCTGGCTTGGCCCTTGGAGGGGGCCCTGGCTTTAAAAAAAAAAAAAAAAAAAAGAACTGAAGCTCGTGGCGCGGGCGGCATCAGTGAAGGGTGATCTGGGGCGCCGTGGGGGGCTAGGTTGGGGTGCCTGGGGGCCGGCGGGGAGACTCCCAGCGGCCCCCTGGTGCCTTATGCGGCTTGGGGTGTGGTCGTCCTCCCTGGGCGGGCTGCTCCTGGTGCTGCATCCGTTCCGGGTCCTTCTGGCCTGGGGTCGGGCCCCTGCTGGCTCTGGGCTCGCCGGCGGGTGCCCACTGGCTGCCTGTTCGGCGCGGTTCTGGTCGTCTGCTGGGTGTGGGCTTCGGCTCCTCCGCTGGGGCCTCGGGCAGGGAGTTCTCGGGGCCCTCCCCTCGGGGGGTTGGGCGCGGGGGTGGGGTGGGGGGGTGGGGGGGTCGATGGGGTGGGGGGTCTGGGGGTTGGGGGTGGGATCGGTGGCGTGGTGCGCTGGGTCCTTGGCTCCTTGGGGCTTTCTCGGGTGTGTATGGGGGGGCGATGGCTGCCTCTCGGCTTGGGATCTTGGGGGCGTTCGGGGGACTGCTTGGCCGTGGGGTGGTCGCCGGGGGCCCTTAGGCTGCCTGCTCTTGCTGCTGGCCTGACTGCTTCTTCGGGCCCGGGGGCGGCTCTTGGGTTTTGCAGTGGCGGTACTTGGAAATACATTTGTCATGGATGCACTGGCCTTGGGCTGTGGGATAACACTCATACTGGGCTCAACCTTAGACACGTTGTTCCCAAATACCTGTTTTATGGAATTTCCACTCACCTCTTCCTCTGTTCACAGCCACCACCATTATTCCTAAACCACACACTGGTCACCAAACTGGCTTGACAACACAACAATAAACACAATATACACAACCACAATTTCACATCGCATCACTTAAAACTATTCCTCACCCATTCCATATCCTATCTTGTATCTCTCTTCCCTGCTAACTTCCCCACCCCCCTCCAACCCCTCACCTTGGTGTAACACTGCCCTCTCTTTTTTACATCCTCCCTTTAATAAAGTATTTCTTACCCTTCCCTAGGGAGGGCTGGTGACGGTCACAATTATGCAATGAAATAAATAAATTTATTTAATTGCAATAATAAAATATGCATTGCTGTCAAAAGATTGCACTTCTTGTAGTGTTAACCTTCGAAAGCATGTGCAGACAAGAAAAAAAAAAAAAAAAAAAAAAAAAAAAAAAAAAAAAAAAAATTTAACCCTGAACTGTCCATCTGGTAAAACTTTATTGAGTTAATAATATGGAGATTTATTTATTTATTCACCCATGACTAACATATATTTAAACTATTTGACACTGTTCAGTTTCCACTTCTCTAGAATGTTCTGTACTATGTGCTGGTTTTTATTTTAATACACAAAAACACATTTGTTATAGAAAGATTCCAAAAAATCCAGAAAAGCATGAATATAGCTTACTGAAATTTAAGTTTGTGCTTTGTGAACAATGCAATCATAATATCCTTTATTCACTCAGTGATTAAAATAATAAACACAGTTTTGTTGTTCAAGCTAATTTATTGTTTTCATTGATTCAGTCATCTACCAAAATCCATTTAAATTGGAAAAATGTTTCTTGTGTCAAATATTGTTTGGCTATTAATTAAGATTAATTATGATTAATTAATTACAAAGTGTCTTTAAATCTAGTCGCACCACTAATTTGAAGATGAAGCAAACATTACCTGCACTGACTGTGATGGCCTCCATGAACTGCTCCCTCCATGAGTTTGTCCCCACCACCAGAGCCAGGTTGGTCTTCTTGATCAGCTTGTCCACTGTGCTCTGTAATAATAATAATAAAAATAATAATAATAATAATAATAATAATAATAATAATAATAATAATAATAATAACTAGAACTGCAAACAGTTATGAAAGGGGGCCAAGCCTTCCCGCGTGACTCGGCCCCCAGGTTTCGCAGAGCTCATAGAAAGTATGTCATAAAAGAATGACGGGCTTGAGGCGAGCGACAGGACACAGGCCAACGTGCCATTTGCTGTGAACAGGTGGATATTAAGTTTTGGAAGATGTGATTTAAAAAGTGAAAGTTACAGTCCAAAATGCGTTTGCACCCAATATAGTGCCACCTAGTGGTGCACTTTTTGGTATGGGCGATCTGTGTGCTGTTATATATGTACCCTGTAAATTTCACAGCCCTCAACATAATAATTCAGCTGAATTAAAAGTTTGTTTATTTTTATGTGATGTTGTAATAAGCCACACCCACTTTGACCAATCGCAATTAACTTTGAGATACGGCCCCAGGAGCGACCCAAGGTCATACTCACCAAATTTGGTAAAAATCGGTCTTTCCATTTAAGAGATATAAATATCCCATATTTGCAGCGCCCCCTAGTGGCCTACAATATACAACCTCACAGTCACATGACAACCTAGGACCTCAAATTGGGTGTTGTTAGCATTTCTTTTGACCGAGATTTGCAGCAGTTTGAGTTTTTATAGCGAGCTAGAAATTTTACTTGTTAATAATTTGCACATATTTTACCCAAACAAAATTATTTTATCAACTTTAGATGAGGTCCAACTGAAGACTGTGTGCCAAGTTTCACGCTGATTGGACAAAACCCCAAGGAGGAGTTCGAAAAAGTAGGTTTTCCAGGTTTTGCAATTTTTCTCTGAGAAAAGTCTGGCGCAAATGGGCGTGGCCTAGCCCAGGTGATTCAGTGCTATTCAAGGAATCTGTGGATATGAAATTTTTGAATGTGCAACAATTGGTGTGAGAGTTATAGGCCAAAACGCATTGACCTTGGTTATTGCGCCACCTGCTGGCGGACATATGAGAGTTTTTGCGTCCAAGGTACGCAGGGGGATCTGGACCCACCCTCTTAAGGGCGTCACCTTATCTTCCACGGTTTAGCCTGCAGCACCACTTTTACCGGGGGAAACATAATAAAAATAATCCTTACGATTACAATAGGGTTCCTAGCACCGCTGGTCCTAGGAACCGCGTATGCTTACATACGCCAATTCCCAGGCCCCGTGGGCTTGGCCCCCTAATAAAGCATCACACACTGTAAGCAATGGAGCCATCACATGATGACAGTGTTAAGCAATAAAACATATTACAGAATAATGAGAATAGCACAAAAAAACATGGTGGCTGTGTTTTTTTGTTTGTTTGTTTCAAAGCTGTGAAAGTTTTAATTAAATTATTTATTTTTATTAACAAACAAGATAACTTACAAAACTTCCTCAGTTATACATCAATGCACAGCAATTACAAACATGTACCAAAAACAGCACCAAATACAGTTCAACAATCAAAACGCCATGAAAAAGGAAAATATAAGAAAAAAATAAATAAGAACATTGTACAAGGGTTTTTCATATATTTAACTTAAGTATTAAATTATATACTGTATTTTCTTGCATGGACATGTTACATCTTTGAAACAATAAAATCTTTAAAGCAGACCATGACAGGGGGCATTTAGCAAATCTGCATTTGTGTATATAATATTTTGTTATTATACTTAAGTTAGTGATCAAATATTTATGTTTTTTACCTTCAAATTTAATATTTTGAAATGACCAGAAATCAATGTTTATATGATTAGAAAACAGTAAATCATATAGAGATTTCCGGATATGACTATTTCACACTCATGAAATAAATGTTTTGTTGTTTCTAAATTTCTTTCATCACCAGGAGCAAAAAAAGTCGTTTTCCCACCTTAAACTCATAGGATTCCTCAATGATGACTTCCAGCTTGGAGTGCTCCCCCAGCACTGGTTTTCCCAGCTCAGCAATGCGCTTGGCTTCCTCCTCATCTGAAGTCCTCGTTCTCTCAGGAACATCTGAGCGATGGAAACAGGAGCATGTTGAATGAAGCTGTTTAATGTCAGACATGGTTTAGAACCAGTGACACACACTAACTCACAACAGGCTTCAATAAAGAGCCACATTAGGTAGGTAGGTACCCTCACCCTAAACACATGAATTCATTCCATCAATGCACATATTTGGATTGAGAGGAGAAAACCCATGCAGGCTTACTCTGAAAAAACATGTAAATATTGCCCACCAAGCCTGAGGCCTGGATGAGACCCCATGTGCAACAAACCTTGCAAGAAAAAAGTGAACAGGCTTGTACTGACAGATGCTGTAAATATCAAAGACGTTCAACATGTATTCAAAAGTGCATGGCTTAGTTTGGAAATTTTCAGCTAAAATTAAAATAGGGTTGTTAAAAAAAACCATGCTTACCTTTAAAAACCTTTCTTTTCAAACTAAATCTAACAAAACTCTAGAGATCATGAAAAACTAAGAATCAACACTGTACTGTACTGAAATCCAGAAAAAAAAAAGTTTGTTATTTTTGTCCTTAAAAGGAAAAATAAATAAATACAAGCTCAGTTTCACTATATCACAAAACCAACACTAAAATAATTACTAAATGTTTGATAGTTGATATTATTTAACATTTTAGAATGAATTTATTTAGCCCATGGAGCTATTGGCAAAAAACACACACACACACACATATATACACAGTATATAACGGTATAACTCATCTAAACATTTTTCATCCCTGTACAATTAATCAAGTGCCGCCCCACAGAACACCATCCTCTGCCTTTCACAATAAGAGCCCTGGATGTACACTTTACATTTGTAATGAAGTTAAAAATTAAAACACCTGTTTTAAAGTTTGAATAGAATGGATAAGAAAAAAAAGGTTATAGGGTATAGCCTAATCACTTCATATAAAATATTAATAATAAAAATAATACAATATTATGATAATCTAATGATAATTATAAGAATAGCAATAACAATAATACAGTAGTAGTACAATTATACAATAATAATTGTCAAATGCAATATATAGCCTTAAACAATGTTGTCAATAAAAACCTGAGCACATCTGAATGTTTTCTGTGTTCCTTTTGTTCTATTTATGTGTATCTATCTATCTATCTATCTATCTATCTATCTATCTATCTATCTATCTATCTATCTATCATGTCTGACGTACGTTACAAACAAACCCCGTGAAAATTGATTGAAAATTGAGCGATTTATGACAACTTTAATTGTGTAAGCACATTATTCCTCCAGCAATATAATGCACCGCAGGAGCGATTGCCACTGGTCCAAGATGGCTGCCATGTTGATGCACCACTCTAGTGGGCTGCAGATGCGGCATCTATGTATTATAATGTCTATGGGTGACAGAGTCAGTAGTCACGTGACCTGACATCAGCCCGTTGAAAAGACGAGGTGGAAGAAACTATAAGCATTTTACGTTCTACGAGCCTCAAATGTAAAAATGCTTACAATATTGCATGAGGACAAATATTGCTGTGAGACTGGACTGTCATATTTGCAGCAAATAAGTGCTCTTTTCCATTACGGAAATGGTTATTTCGTGTTGGGTACATGGGTGTGCAAACAGAGCTGGGACTTATTAGTTAGGATTCTACTCCATCCCAAAGATTCGAGAACATGAAGTTGATTTCACAAAATTGCTCAGCGAGGAACGTCGTTGGCTGTGGTTAGCCAATATCAACAGAAAGGATACACCGACAAAATACTCTAAGATCTGCTCAGATCGGGTGGCGCTGTGGAGCACGTAGCTTATGAGACGCATCCACAGACGCTCCGCTAGAATGTGATTTTAAATATACACCTTTTTGCGTGACGTTAGCACTTGACTTAGCAACGCGTGCTGCCATTTTAAGAGTGATAATCATTTGCCTGACATCCGCTATTTACAGCTGATTTTGCAGTCTGGCTGATTTTTATCGTATAATGCTCAAATCCTGCGTAGTATTTGGCTGTCATCACCACGCCTGTAAAAGATATCCTTTTACAGAATACAGACAGAAAAAGGCCAGAAACGGAAATTATGGATTCAATCACTGAAGCGAACAAACGTAGCTGGAACTACATGGAGCCCAAAATCAAAGTGGTCGTATGTTTGCAGTAGACATTTTGTTAATGGTAGGTTGTGTATTTTGGGGATCTCATTTCTTCCTGACTGATTTTATGACATTGATTATGAATTAGCCTACATTTAAATTGTAATTTATTTAGTATGGCTAACTTGAAGATAAGCAACGTGAAATTAACAGTAAATATGCAATGCGTTGACTTGTATATGAACTGTAAGTATATCATATCATATCATTATATTATTAGCGGCGCTAGCCTAGCATAGCCACGAGCCAATTATCATGATGACACAGGTCTATATAGACACAAAAACACATGCATAAGCCTACCTTAAAGAAAATATATGCATCCAAGCTTTTGTAAGTCCTCATCTTCTCCATTGTGTAGAGCCAGGGCTGTTAATGAGCTACTCATGAATAGCAGGCCATTGGAGGTCTGGCCATGCTGTCGGGTCATTTTTCCATGAACCTTGAGGTGATTGGTATGGACATACATCTGGTTGGACATAACCAACCAGATGTAACTTCCCTTCATATCGGTGCTTGGCCTTTGGCGCTAATATACTGAAATATTCGTACAACATTGAGTAAAACCTTTGTGTAGTCCACGGTAAATAGTGTTAATAGTGCTTGTCAGGCAAATGTAAACCCCTCTTAAAATGGCAAAGGGCATTGCTAAGGCAAACGTCCCGGATGATGATGTCACCACGAAAAGGTGTATATTTTGGCACCTTTTTTAAAGCTTTATTTGGACACCACATGTTGCTAATAACGTCTACTCACAGTCAATTCTTCATTAGTTGTGAACCTTTGGACAATCATGAACACCAGAGCAAAAACCAACGCAGCTAAGGTGGGCCCCACACAGCCTGGAGGCTCAGCTGAGCCTGGAGCCGATATGGAGCCAAACGCATGGAGGCAATGATGGAGACTATGCGCACGAACATTGTGAGTCAGTTTGAGCAGATCGTATCTGGGGCAGTTAAAAAGGAAATCTCTGCTGTCTGTGAGCCTTTACAGAGAAAGATTATTGCTCATGATCAAACCATTGCTAACCTCGAAGACACTGCTACTGACCACGATGCCCAACTGGTCATCGAGGTAACGTCACTCACGTGTTGGCTCTCTGATGCAAAAATGTGAGGATTTGGAAGGAAGGTCGAGACTTAATAATATTCATCTGGTGGGTGTCCCAGAACGGTCCGAGAACTCCCGTCCAACTGTGTTTGTTGCTAAACTATTACAAAACTTGCTAGGCCTGGACAGGGAGCTAGTGTTGGATCGTGCCCACCGTACTCTTCGCTCTAAGCCAAAGGACAGGGAACCTCCTCGCCCGTTTGTTGTAAGAGTTAATACAGTTCAACAACGCTGCAAAATCCTACAGAAAGCTGGATCGTCTGGACCTTTATTTCACCAAGGAAAGAGGATTTCGATCTTCCCAGATTTCACTGCTTCTGTGGCCAAGAAGCGAGCTGCTTTTGCTAAAGTCAAGAAGGAGCTTCACTCGTGTCCTGGTGTGAAATTCTGACTTTTCTACCCAGCTATACTGTGTAATACTCCTTCGAGCGGACAAATTCACAGATTTGTAGACCTAACATTGGCTATTGACTTTGTGCAGAAACACTTAAAAACGGTGGTGGTCCCAGATTCTGTTTGAGGTTAGATGACTGGTTGAGGTAAACATTTTGCACTGACGTTAGAATGTATGCATGTATGTATGTATATATATATATATATATATATATATATATATATATATGTGTGTGTGTGTATGTATGTTTGTATGTATGTATGTATTCTTTGTTGCACTGGCAGTATTATGTTGCTGTTTAGCAGGTCTACTTGCTTGACACGACCAGTGCTATTTTGTACATTACTGTTAATATTTGCACATTTTATTAAGAGTTATTGTCATGTGGACAGGTTTTCAAATATTTTTTAACTTATTTCTGTTTTAATACATGTGGATTGCGTTTTGTTTTGGAGATCGTTAACCACTGTATTACCTTATGTGGAGATCATTACTATTGTTTTTATTTTTTGTGCTATTAACATTTATTTACACTTGTTTTTATTTATTTTTTTATTATTTTTATTTTTCTTTTTTTTCTCTTTCTTACTGATTTCTCTTTAGACTGCAATTTTACAGGGGTCTTTTGTTCTTTTTCTATTTTATTTACTTTTTGTTTTATTTTATTTATTTCATCATGGTTTATAATAAGGTGTCATAATTGTTATTACCTATAAGGAGTGCTTTATTTTCACTTATTATTATTATTATTATTATTATTATTATTATTATTATTATTATTATTATTTTTTTTTTTTTTTTTTTTTACTCTGTCTCACATTCCATTTGGAGGGGTTTATAGTTAAATCTTCCTCCAGAGCCTTTTAAAGGCTTTTAAAGTTCTGATTTTCTGTGTTTTTGTTTTAATTTGTTTTGTGTTTACACACCAAATTTCCCTCTTGGTTTATTTTTTTTCTTTTACATTATCAACCACTTGTCCAGGTTAGCCTCCATGCAACCCTGCAGTTTAAAATAAAGATGTTATGCTCTCTTCAATAGGACAGGACCTCCGGTTTACCAGCTTTACTTTCAAGGGACTCAATAACCCCATTAAACGCAGCAAAGTGCTTCATCACCTTCCTTTTTTTGCAAGAAACCCATCTTCGGAATGTAGATCATCTGAAATTGAAGAAGAGCTAGGTGGGTCAGATATTTCATTCCCCTTTTTCCGGTAAGGCCAGGGGCATAGCTATTCTTTTACATAAATCTGTTCCCTCTGTTTCAGACCAGATTATCTCTAATGCTAACGGTAGGTACGTTATTGTCACTGGGACAATTTTGGGTTTTCGTGTTGCACTAGTTAATATTTACGCGCCGAACACAGACTAAGAATCCTTCTTTAAGCGTTTATTCTGCTCTATACCAGATATGTCTCCGCATTTTCTGATATTGGGTGGAGACTTTAACTGTTGGCTTGATCCTATTTTAGACCGCTCCTTTGCAAGACCAGCTGTCGCTTCATATTCAGCAAAAGTGATTCAGTCCTTTATGGACAAATTCTATGTAACTGATTCATGGCATTTTTTAATCCTTCTAAAAGACAGTATTCTTTTTTTTCGCCCGTACACTGTACATTCACCCGCATAGATTTATTTCTAGTTGACAATTGATTACTTTCATCTATAACCACATGATGTTATTGTTCTCTCTGATCATGCGCCACTAATTATGGACATCAAACTGAGCATGTTGTCAACTGAGTTCTTAAGCACTAATAGAACCCCAGGGGTGTCTGCTTCTCTTCTAAAGTGAATTCCTTTGGAACGAGCTAAACTAACACACAGAGCAGGGAATAAAAACCAATATCATACACTACGAAATAACCTATGCACTGTAGGCATAAATAAATTAGTGAATATAAATATTTACTGTGCACTTACAATATTGTGGAAGCAGAAAAAAATAATTTTATTGAAAACCCCCCCTCCAAAACTCATCAATTTTGAAAAAAAATGCCAATTTTTTAATCTTTTTTCACAATGAGCACAATAAGCAACTCTTTACGTCTTTATTCCTCCTTTTAACTAATCCCCCCCCCCCCTTCAAAATTATTTATAAAAAAAGTTTCTCCCAAAAAGTATTTGATCAGTAGCGGCAGCGAGTTTCTTTTATTCATGTGCTTTAATTTAGCCTCATGTCATCCTCTGCAGACAGCTTTACTGGTAGCTCACTCTTTCCCTGCGCCTCAATAAGCACCAAATGACAAACACTAACTTATCCACTCTTTAAATAAACCGTTTACAATCAACTCCAGCTGCAAATTTATTTGACTCATTGCTCCGTTTGAAATGCTCCCATGAATCCTATCCTTTACGAGCCATAAGGTTCGGGAGTGATTACAGAGAGTCTTAATGGGCCCAGAGGGGACGGTAACGTGGAACTATATCACAGCACCTTTATGTGGAAGAGTGAAGACGTGCATGTAATGTTAGCAAATAAACACTTTCACAGAGATTCATGGATTAAAAGCTCTTTATCAAACCAGAACATTGACCTGTAAACAACTCAATGGAAGGTGTGAGAACGTGAGCTGGGATTAGACTGTCGTGAGACAGGTTAGTTTTACCCTACTGATGATGTGTTGTTGCAATAGTGTTGATTACAACTTGGGCTGTTGAAAGTAAGCATTTTTAAGATGCATAACGATGTAGAAAGTAGACGATTCTGCATCGATGCAGTGTCAAAACAAAATCCATTCTAACATTGTTTCCTTTTTTTGTTTGAACAATAAAGTTAGTTCAAAATCACCCACAATGTAACAAACTAAGGTATGATGGCGGAGGCAGCTGAAAATCAAGTCCGTAAAGGGATCCTCCACTGTTTTTACAAATGTAGCCTAAAACCTTAGAAATGTGCTTGATAGAAGATCTATGCAAAACATATTATCATTCATTTTATTAACATTTGAATTTGGGAATACTTTACATTTTACCAGCCTGTGTTCCTCCATCTTGAAATCACGTGATTTATGTCACATAGCCCCACTGCCTGTAAACATCCCATTGTTTTCTATTGGAGTGAAGCATTCTGCTTTTTAGATCATTTTGCATTTTTTCCATTCAAAATTACAACTTGTCGTGCTTTTGGTCACTAAATTCACCAGCGAGTTGATCCTACTGCATAGTTACAAGTTTAGAAATATAATTTTATCATTGTGCATAGTTCCTATTATGAACATATACGTACGGAGGCTACATCTGTATGAGGTAACCTTTCAAATAATAATAAAAAATGAATAAACTCTGGAAAACAATAACCAGGAAAAGATATTTGCTCCCTGGTAAAGATAGTTACTCTAACAACTGGTACAATGATAAACTTGGTGATATTACAGCCTGGGCATGCAGTACAGACCACATTTACTCTGTCTTTGAAATGTTTCCAGATGTTTCCGGGTTTTAGTATCTCCCTGTGAGATTTGATGTCCAACTGTATACTACATGTGCTAAAGCTAACATTAGCCCACCTGGTGTACAGTGAAAAATATGTTGTAAATGTGTGATATTTTCCATTAACATGTGGGTGGGGTTTAGTCCTTGTCATGGAGATATTTACATTTCAGAAGGATAAGTCCTTCATATTGCCTCAAATTACCTCCGATTTGTGTGAAAATTAACATTTCTGTCTCTCTGTCCACCTTTACAAAGACTAATTTGGGAAGTCCGGGTAAGTTGTGACGTTTCTGCCTGGCAACGCCAATCGCCATATTTGTTTGGAGGGAAAACCAACGTTAACAATGTATTGACTCTTTGGCAAGGTTTCACCATGCCAAAGAGCTGTTTTGTGTTTGGCTGTTCGTTCAATGTAAAAAATTATGCAGATATTATTTTTTACATCATCCCAAAAGAAAACAAAGAAAATTCTGCCTTTACTTCATAGGACGGTCTAAAATGATGGAGTCTGGTAGGGTGGAAATGGGTAAAAACTGGTTTCCAAAAATGTCCCATTCCTACGTGGGCTCTCTATATTTCATAACCAGTAAGTGAACGGTTAAGATCTGAAATGAGGATTTTAGTGGCATCTCGGTGGCTTTAGTTTTCATTCTAGATAGTAATATGTTGTATTTATATCCGCTGTAGCTCCATTACAAATTATACTCTGATTAATGGTGTGTAAGAATTTTCATAAAATAAAAACTCAAGGGTTTCATTGATTAGGTAATTGTAAAGATCTGGGTAGGTGGAATTGGGCCAATTTGGATTGTTCATCCAAGGCTGCGTCCGAATGGTTCCTCCTATCCACTTTTCCTTAACCCTGTGACGTCATCCACGGGTGTTAGGAGACTTTCTACTGGAGTTAGGGAAAGGCAATCACGTTGTTTTGAAAATCAGAAGCACTTCCACTCAGTGATGTAATAATCTGATGTCGTGAAGGTTAGTGACGTCTGTCATAGTGAAAAAACTACAAATTTCTGAAAATGGACTAAAAGCACATTTATAACACTTTATCAAGTATCACAAGGTTTGAAAGTAAATCAAAGGAAAAGAGGCTACCAGGCTACAAGGAACAAAAGTGAAACTAAAAGAACATCACATTGAACTCAGAAATATGAATTATGTTACATAATGTGGTGAAAAATGTCTCTGATCCCTCTTATTGAACGACAAAGTGCTCTGTTTAATGTCAGTTATATTCTGATAATATGGATGCATATCATAAATTATGGTTTTTAGATTACTTAAAGTTGTTCAAGGCATAATTTTGTATTGGTAACTGGCATGATCTGCGTCCCTTTTCAGTCTTTGTGAGTTTCTGTCAACGCTCGGGTGTGCGCGTCCCTTTAAATGTTGTTGCTGGGTCAGCATTATCTGGTCTCCTTTGGTAAAGGATGCAGCAGTGTTTCCTAGGCTAAAGGAGGTTATAAAGGAAGAATTGACCCTCCTTCCCTTAGCGAGAATTAGAACGCTCCTTATTATGGCCGCCACTTAAACATTTCCAGGGGTTAAAGAAAAGTGAATAGGAAAGGAGATAGGAGGGACTACACTGACGCAGCCCAAGTGTTGGTTGGGACTTTGTATGGACACTCAGATATCCCGAGCACTGATAACTTAGCCTTATATCATTCCCTGGGCTCTTCTGGTAGTGTTTCTTGGTAGTTGTATACTATACCGGTATATATATCATTCCTGTATTGAAATTAGTTGTTTTCCATTTCAAGATGACATTTAGTTACTACTGCTAACGTCATCAGTGACGTAAGCTCGTCTTCCTGAATAAAGGTCGTAAGTATATTCACGGAATTAAGTTGAGGATTTAAAACTCTTCCTTCAGTTGTTGAAAACAGGCAAAGCACTACACTTCAAAAGCCGAGTGAAAAGCTGATTTTTTCTGATGCAAAGTGATGCCATTACACCTGAAAGCTCCATAGATGTGAGTGTCAGATGTGAAGAGAAGCCACATCAGTTCAGTGCCTTGGAACTCCATCAAACTGGAGCGGAGTGTCGAGGCCTCTCGTCCCTCTGTGTTCGTGTGTGTGGTGTGTGTGTCTGTGTCACACCTGCTGCAGAGACCTCATCATCTTTAATATGAGCAAAGAGTCCCAGCCTGCTTCTCCTTGCTGACAACACGCTTACCATTAAATATTAACAACTACCATTAAAGATCACAGCCGAGTCCTCTCGACAAGAAGGCGCGTCTGCAGGGTGCACATGCATGCACGCACACACACACGTGCACACTCAGGCTAAATCAATTACACACCCACGACTACACAAGTGTGTACCCTCTAGTCCTGACAGTCCTGTTTAAAATGTGATCATGCTGCTCTGCTCCATCACACACCCGTCACGAAGGGAGAGGACAAAAATCACAAAAAGGTAATTAATTACATTTTACTGCAGGTTTTATTCATGACACATGTCTAACTTTATTGTTAGTTCTGATTTATCAAACCTCTGACTTAGCATGACCATATCATTGGATGAGCCGCAAAATAAACTTTGGTAATACTTTATTTGAAGGGGTATACATAAGATAAGGTTGACATTATTATGGCATGACAAAACCTGTCATTAAGGATGGAGCAGCAATTTTAAAAGTGAGGGTGTTCTAAGGACATTGACTCCCTATTTATTTTATTAAATTAATTTACTAAACTCATGATAACGCTGTTATTAAGTCAGTGATACTCAACACGTGGCTCTTTGTGTCTTAACTTTAATTATTATTTTATCAGAAAACCTTAAAAGGGGGAAACTTTTAACCCCTTTTTACCATTTTCTTTGGCCATTTTGCAACTTCCTTTGTCCCATTTTCCCAAAAATTTGACACTTTTTTGTTTTTTCAGATTTGAACTCCTTTTGCCAATAAATATATCTTTTCCTAATTTTTGTCGATTTTTACAAGTTCTTTTTGACACTTTTTATCCAAATGAGCTACATTTTGCCCAATAAATAACACTTGTTTCCTTTTTCTTTTTCACTATTGTTTGCCACATTTTGCTAATTTAAACTACCTTTTGTCATTACATACCACCTGTTTCCTCTTTTTTGTCAATTTGTTGACACTCTTGATTGCTTTTGGCTTATTTCAGTCACTTTTCACTCTTTTCTTGCCACATTTTTGCCACTTTTTGACCATTTTTTGCCACCTGTTATTAATTTTTTGTCACTTTACCAATCGCTGTTAACTCTTGGTTTACCTTCTTGGAAAAGCAGCTTCGTCAAATGGCTGGCTGTTATTGGCTTGATCACCATTCATTAAATCAATCTGACTGGACCAATATGATTTCAACAATTAATCCCTCTGTAGAAAGTGAGGGGGATGAATTTTTGTTTTTATGAAAGGGTGGGTGTTGCATCCCCCACAGGTGAGACACGCCTGCATTAGCATGAATAAGGTGTCATAAAGGCTGTCATTAAGTGTAGTTTGCTAACTTATGGCACTTTTGGAGCTATGTTGATATTTCTTGGGAAAGCATTGTCATGACAACATGTCAGGGCAAAATAAACACCCATTGTCTTTGTCATGACAATTACAAACTCAAAAAATTTAAATAAATAAAGGTAAGAAAATTACAAATAATTTCTTAATGTTTAAAAATGGGGCGTAAGGTGACTTAGTGGCTAGCACGTTCGCCTCACAGCTACAAAGTCCTAGATTGAAGCAATGGGGTGAACACTTAGGTCTTTTATCTGTAGAGTTTGCATGTTCTCCTAGTGCTTGCCTGGGATCTGTTATGGCATGTTAATGTCACGTGGTCATAATGTAAACATTGGAAGGGTATTTTGCCCTGATCAATGTCAGGTTGTCATGACAAAGACAGTTGTTGGTCATTTTGTCTACTCTTAATGACAAGTTGTCATGACAATGCTTTTAGAAGAAATGCCAACATAGCTCCAGTGGTGTCACAATTTAGCAAACAACACCCAATGACACCTTATTCATGCTATTAATAAGTGTCATGCCATCATGAGTGTAATGTCAGCCTTATGTATAAAACTTGTAATAAAGTGTTACCGAAACTTTTCACCTGAGATGGAAGAACGATGACAGATTATTGAGAACTGGTGTTAAATGCACACGCAAGCATGCGCACACACACACACGCATAAGCGCGCATACACATTAAAGCGTATGCACACCAACACCACACCTGGATGTGCACCTAACAAACAAATATATCAGTCACACGCAGACGCAGGTGTGGCGTGAGTGAAGCTATGGCGATCAGGTGTGGCCTGATATGTATCACCTGATTGTGACATGTAAACACTTAGAAAAATGTGTTAGGCATCCAGGAGTGCAGGCGTATACACGCTTGCAAGTCAGTAAGTGTGTGTGAGTGTATAACAGACCACCATTTAGTCCAGGTACAGTCTGTGTTACGACATCTGTCCACAGAGTGGTAGTGACATGAAGCGCACCTGATCGCTATAGCTTCACTCACGCCACACCTGCCACTACACCTAACTACTGAAAATGGGTAAGTTTAGTGAAAGTTAGGCAGTGCGTTAGACTGGTGCGCATGAATTTAGACGCGATCCACCCCCCATACACACACAGGCGACGTTAGCGGGGATGTTCACAGATGAGAACTTACCCTCAGCTAACAACAGGGCTGTAAAGGAGAGAACAAATGATGCAGTGAGAAATGAAGGTTCAAGTTGCTGAGGACGATAACTAAACTTTTTCTAAACCGTTAATAGATTTCATCTAAAACTGAAACCGATGTGACCCCATGAAATATTTTCTAGGATTGAAAGTTGTTGACGAAACAACGGCAGAGGTTGCCATCATGGTTCAACGGAAACGGCCAAAATCAGAGTAACCCCATAATATCACGGGGAACCCATTAGGTATATGTATATTATAGAGGACCTCAGATTCTGTAGTACCTCTATCAGAGCATCTCCCTTAGAAACCATTTCATGCCGGTTGAACCTTGCTTCAAACATAAAATAGAGCCATGTTTAGTCTCTCCCACAAAAACATTTCTGACTGACAAAGTGAAGGAGATCTCTTATAAAATACTAGAGATTATATCCTGTAAATCTTTACTCAAATTCAAAAAACACAGACTATAATTGTTCATTTTGCAAGATGTCACTGGAAGCCATGGCTCATTTATTTTGGTCCTGGCCCGTCACAAGATTTTTCTGAAAAAATATTGCAGTTTTTTTCAATCGCTAACAAGCATTGGTCCAAACTGAAGTCACATGTTCAAAACTCTTAACACAGTCTCAGCTCAGCAGTTTATCTCATCCCCACAAGTGTGTTTTACCAACAAAACACTTCATACACGTCTCAAAAGAAGTTCATTAAACCACAACACTTGCAAATAGTCTCACTTTAACACACAGTGTCCCTCTGGGCACACTGATCTACAAAATACTAACAACAAAAGAGCATTGCATGAAATATATGATAATATGAAATCACAGTCAGAATGAACTAACTCCATATCCCAAAATGTACTGTGCAAAACTTTTACAAAAGATCCAAATCACATGACCATTTGTCAACAATCCAATTGTTGACTTTGGCATCTGTTCCAATCTTTGTGAGTAAATTCTTCTGTTTTTGAAAGAAAAAAAACTTAGAGTTATTGATCTATGAGGCGTGCACTATGACTAAGACCAGATTTCCACTTTGTGTAATGTCTCCGTCCAAGGGGTTATACTAACTCCGAGGAGTTATACTGACTCTGGGCAGTTATAAATATCCTTTGTGTGTCATTATCAGCTCATGCATCCTTACAAGTCATGTAATTAGAATATCATGAAAAAGTTGATTTATTTCAGTAATTCCATTCAAAAAGTTAAACTTGTATAACGTATACATTCATTTTACACAGACTGACATATTTCAAGTGATTATTTCTAATGCAAACCCCAAATTGAGTATCTCAAAAAATTACAATATTGTGGAGAGGTTCAATATTGCCCCACTCTAATCAGCAAATTAACTCAAAACACCTGCAAAGGCCTTTAAATAAATCTTAAAACTAAATGTAAATGTTAAATATAAATGTTAAATCTAAAATGTCAAATCTAAATCTAAATGTTAAATCTAAATCTAAAATGTAACATCTAAATCTAAATGTTACGGGTGAAACTAAATATTTAGCTAATATGTAAATTCACTGGAATGAGCTTTTATGTTGGTACTTCTGGTAAATATGCATGTTAGCTAAATATTTAGTTTTGCCTGTGACATTTAGATTTAACACTTAGATTTAGATTTAACATTTACCATATTTATAGGCAAAGAAATATCACAAATTTCACATTTTTTAAAACATGGTTTTTTGATAAATGTTGCAAAAGGTTGCAGTTTATTTTAGCATACGCAACTTTACAATCGTCGCCCCATAGCCGTCCGGTCACAAATGAAATGTTTTGTCCTCAGTGCTGAAACTTTGTCCTTGGTTGATGAGCGTTAGGAGGAAGGAAGAGATGTCATCATGAATCTTTGGAGACTTTCTTCTCCCACTTTTATTGGCACATCGTGTCATGTAATTATTTTTTTCGCCAGGTGAATTTTAAAAGCTCATTTTTTGAATGATTTCATTTAGTTCTGGTTAACGCTTTGCTGCCGCATGCTGCGATGTGCACTGGAGCACTACACCTAGCACTTAAACTAATAATCATGCTGAGGCAAAATGATCACAGAAGAAACCATATCCATCAGACATTGTCATCATCATCATCATCATCATCATCACCATCATCATCACTACTTTTGTTCACTGTCGTTCAGTGAGGAATTTCAGCTGCTTTTTTAATATTTATAAAAGTGAATCGTGTTCATTCCTTCCACAGACAAACAATTTTTAACACCAGCTACACCCCGGGCCGGAATAGGCCGCCAGGCCAGCAGAAACAACGGAGGGCAAGGAGCCCCAAGCCACCCCCCCATGACCGAGCACCCCTCTAGATGCCCCAGAGACCACAGGCAGCCACCACCACCACACACACACCTGGGAAAGCCCCAAGGAGACGAGGGCCCACCCGCAGGTATGCAAGGAACGGAAGGCTCCCGCCAGGAGTGGCCTACCGGCAGGCCAGGGCCGCCGGATGCCACGGGCAACTGATTTCAACAAGTCTGGTCTTAAACTGTTTAAATAATTTCTGGCCTTTATGCTATGTATTAGCTTTTTTCTAACTCTTCAACTTTTTTAACTTTTCATCTTCCCATTCATTTTCCCATCCACATTGTAGAATTCTGACATCATTACTGTTGAACTTCAGCTGTTCTGCCATTCTTCAACTGATTTCAACCATTCAACTTTTAACATGTTCAGCTGTCTGTTCACTTTCAGCTAATGTTGCATTCACAGGTTTCGCAGGATCTAAAAATGTCCCCATTTGCTTCATATGCACGTTTGAAGCAAGGCACCTCCCACCAGCGACACATCCAACTCGGTGAGTTTCACTGCCTTCTAAAGTGAGGAGCAGTGCTCCTTTTTCTCCTCTCATAAACACAAACCACCAGTGAAAAAAGCCGATGTGATTAGCGGCTAATGCTATCCTAGCTCAGTGTCGACTTTCAAAGATGAAAACTACAGACAGAACTTTAACCTGCTACAACCACCTCCTCGCCGATTCTCCTCCATGCCAAATCCTTCCTCGTCCGGTCCCGGTTATAAAGGCCGTGTCATACAGCTCCAGGTGGTCAAACACAGCTTCTACTCCATGGTTGAATGGGTGAACAGACTGATGTCCATGTTGAAGGCCTGACGTCATCGTCAAACAAAGACTCTGATTGGCTTTCGTCATGCGAAACAGTCGCAGGAGTTCAATATTTTGAGCGCACTCGCACGGCCAACGCACTTGACGCACAAATCGAACCACACCGCCGCACAGGAAAAATCGATCCATTGATTTTGTATGTAATCTGGTCGCACGAGATGTGATGCGACCAGATTACAAGAGCTTCAACCCATTTCAGCTTTTTTTTAACTTTTTCAACTGATTTCAACCTTTTCATTTTTTTTTTTTTTTTTTTTTTTTACTTTTTCAAACAATTTCAACTTTTTATACCGATTTCAACTTTTTCAACCAATTTCAACGTTTTTTTTTACTCTTTGACTTTTTCAACCAATTTCAACTTCATTTTAACCTAATTGCTAATATTATGCTATTGCTAGGTTATTGCAATTGCTAGGTGAATGCTAATGCTAGGCTAATGTCATTGCTAGGCTAATGCTAAAGCTAGGTGAATGTTAATGCTGGGTTAATGCTATTGCTAGGTTAATGCTAACTCTAGGCTAATGTTAGCGCTAGGCTAATGCTATTGCTATGCTATTGTTAACGTTAGGCTATTGCCAATCCTAGGCTAATGCTAATGCTACACCAATGCTAAGCTAATGCATCCTCACTTGCATTTTCTTCAGGAAAGGCAAATATTCCAGTATATTTTGTCACTCACTTCAGAAAGTCAAACCCACATATGATATAGGTTTATGACACAGAGAGTGAAATATTTCAAGCCTTCATTTCTTGAAATGTTGACGATTATGCTTACAGATAATGAAAACCCAAAATTTTGTGTCTCGGAAAATTACAATACTGCATAAGATCAAAGGACATTTTAAACAAAAATGTAAGGCTTCTGAAAAGTATGTTCATTTCTATGCACTCATTTTTTTTGTTGTGTGTGTGTGTGTGTGTGTGTGTGTGTGTGTGTGTGTGTGTGTGTGTGTGTGTGTGTGTGTGTGTGTGTGTGTGTGTGTGTGTGTGTGTGTGTGTGTGTGTGTGTGTGAAAGTCTGTCTGTGTGGCCCAAAATGATAATAAATAAAACAAAATAAAAATAATTTAGATGTACCTTGGTCGGTCTCATGATCCACAACATGCCCTCACTCTGCCTTCACTGCCTTGACGTGCCCACACCATAGACATGCCCTGCTGCTCATTGTTAAACTGCTGGTATTGTAAAAACGTCAAATAAATACACCCAGAATAAAGGAGAATGCGTGGTTAGACAAAGTCTGGTCGTCGCTATTTTGAATAAATTGGTTACTGGGGTTACTGAAGCTGGCAGCGCAAATTTGAGATGAGTGGTTTAGCTCAGTGGTAGACCGAGTTCTAATTCCAGTTAATTTACTAAACTTTTTTTGTGTGTGAATTTTCCTTCTGGGAGATCAATAAAGGTATTTTCTCTTCTATGATAAAATCAGATCCAACAGTACAGTATCCATTTTCTTATTTTAAGGACACACTTGAAAAACAAATATCTTCTGCTAGTTATATTGCAGTCATAATGAGTAAAGTCAGATTATTCTGTATCTTCTCTAACTTTTCAGTGTTGGTTTTTTATTAATAAGGGAAATATTCCTAATACACCGTCTGCCTTCTGACTTTCATTGCTCAAATCTTCTCTTTTTAGACCATGGACATTCTGTAAAACACTCTTTTCTCACAGCACTGACAGCAGAGCCACAGCAGGAATAACTTTATCCTGGTTGTTAACCTGCTCTGCAGCTGGTTAGCTGGAGAGGCTAAATCACCAAGGTTACTGGTTCTGGATAAACTTGGCCGGCTTTCATTCAACCGACTTGGGGATAAGTTTACCAAGGATAGATGATTTTTCCAGGCTTTATCACCTATCCTGGTTTTGTACAACACCCCCCAGGAGACGGCCACTGCTAGTCGTGAACTTTTACTAAGGTTAGAAAACAAAAATAAAGCTGTGAAATTAAAATAAAGAGGTGTCAAAATTGATACATTTTTGTCCTCCAATTTTATTAAAACAAAGTAAGAATTCAGGAAGAAATAGGCACAGTTAAACCGTCCAGTGTCTAATAGTGATCTAAATTCAACCTAATACATGATCTACTTCATATGTCCTAAATTAATCCACAGCTTCAATTATGGCTTTGTGGATATAAGCCGTATCTTCGCCCCTCCTTTATTTAACTAGGTATATTTCTGTATGGTGTTTCACATTTCTGCTCCATGTGCCCCCTTTTAACTTTGAGCACCTGCCCCTCCAAAGGTCTCTGCACAGCCCTGTTCTTTACAATATCCCATAGATTCTCTATGGGGTTCAGTGCAGGCCAGTTTGCTGGCCAATCAAGTACACTAACAGCATGGTCATTGAACCAGCTTTTGGTACCTTTGGCAGTGTGGGCAGGTGCAAAGTCCTGTTGGAAAATGACATCAGCATCTCCATAAAGCTTGTCTAGTCTTTTTAACCTTTCAGAAGCCTTAAATTTTTGTTTAAAATGTCCTTTTTTATTGATCTTATGGAGACATTTTGTTAACTTTTTTCTGTGTTATTTTGTTGTTATTTTGTATGACGTGAGTCATTTTTGTTGCATTTTGGAGTCATTTCTTGTATTTTGATGTCATTCTAATGTTGTGTTTTTTTGCTCTTGTTTTGCGCCTTATTCTGCAATTTTGTGTGTCTCATCTGTCCAACAATACTTGAATATGAAGATGAAATAATACTTTCAAGCTGCAAGGGACCCAAAATGCGTTAAAATATTTAATACATGATTTTTACATTCAACACTTTTCAAAAACCTCTAACCATACATATAAAGTTATTTTTTTTTTTTTTTTTTTCTTAACTGTTTTATTACCTTTTTCTCCCTAGAACCACAAGTCATTTTGTGTATTCATTTTGTAGATCTTCCTGTTTTTGTGTGACATGAGTCATTTTGTGCATTTTTGTTGTATTTTGGAGTTGTTTTATTTAGATTTTTCTGTAATTTTCTGTGTTATTAGTTAGTTTTTACAGCCCTGGACACATAAACACTGTTTTCCTCATTCGTGTGTGCTGCTTAGTGCTTCGGACTCTATTCTTTATTCTGCCATGTGTTACTCCAATAAGACTGAAAGAGTTGTTTCATCCTGGCAATCATTTCCAAGATGATACAGGTTTTGTTGCATCTGCTATCATTATTGACAGCAGTGAGTGTAAAAACCAAGCTTTTCTGATCATTTCCTGTATTTTAAATGCATGATAAAGTGCTGACCCCAAACACTGTAGCTTAGTGTGTTTCCTCTGTTCTTCTTTAAACCCTGGAGATGGTCGTGACTAAAGTTCTCAGTAGATCAGCAGTTTTTGAAGTTCTTGACCAGCTAAGTTAGCACAACATCATGTTCAGAGGCACTTAATTAACCGTTTGTGGTTTGAACTGCAGTGGGTCACCTTGACCATGTCTGCTGAGCAGTTGTAAAGCTTAACCTAATATTGTGCTTTGACTCAGGAAAAGAAAGCCCCAGAGAGTTTTTGGAAAATGCCAGGATTTAAGAACTTTTTTTTTGACAGATGCCGGAGCAAAGACGCATAAATTCAGCAAAGATGAGCTTGTGCTGAAAATACTTTTCAGGATGGCGGGGGTGTGCTGTAGAGCGTTAATTGGGACAGAAAAAGAAGACTTCATCCGGCACAAGCTCGACAGAACACGGCCCGGACGGTGATTATGGTTACCAAGCCGAGGATGCACACAAGCAACTAACTAGCTTAAATAAATAAATGGGATGAAAAAGTAAAAAAGTTGAATTATCCAAAAAGCTTAAATGTTACAATCATAAAAGCGATAGCACAATTCTCCTGAATGTTATTTGTTTTTTACTTGAAATTGGGTTGAGAAATGTGGAAGTATTGAAGAACGCACAGAATAATAATAATAATAATAATAATAATAATAATAACAACATACTTTAATGCTAATAAAGGAGATTATAACAATAGTTCATCTTCTCTAATGAAAAACAAAAGAGTTGGTAATGTGGGAAAGCTTTAGAGATGTATGAAGGAGATGTATATGTAGATGGTAGCATGAGGGACCTTAACCCTAACTCTGTTTCCTTGACTCAATCAGACTATCCTGGATTAATAAAGGTTAAAAACAGTGTTTTATGAGCAGGTGAATGGAACAGAAAATGACAGGTGGATGATTGACAGCAAAGTTTAAAGGAAATGGATGGAGGCAACATTTAAGAAGGGATAAAGGAACAAGTCAAAAGGAAATAAAGGTGTAATATGGGAAGGACATTCAAACACTGCAGTGATAAGCCTATGCAAAGTAGAGATTTATGGATGAGAGAAGAATAGCTGACTGATGAATGGGTGGGCGGAGCAATGGGAAAGGGAAGTAATAACTCAATAAATCCTAAAACAGCCAAAGTCTTGTAAAAACATAAATCAGAATGTTTTTACTTTAGTGCAGCGGTATTCAGATGAGATATTGTTTTTAAATATGCTTCGTCTTGTTTTCAAATTTCATTTCTTCAATTTTACTGCTCAAATGGATGTTTGCACATGCAACATTAGAAGGAAGGAGTCTGATGGGACTATCTCAATGTACAGTAATTGGATCTTCTGATCCGCTCTGATCATAACAGCTGATTAAATCTTAAAATGAACTGATTCCTATCAGGACAGGGATTAATTGCATTACTTATGGGTCACACTGGCATGAGTTTCAGTGTGAGAACCCAAATATTTATTTGTAGGAGGGCAAGCACCAGAGGGATACAACCAGCACCCTCCAACAATAACATTATTGATCCCCTTACATAGGATGGTGAGACAGGCATTGTATTAATAAACCCTCTGAAATCTGAAGTACATATGTAATCAGACCATTATGTAAAGGATATTTGTAGACGTAAGTGAAGCTGGCCCCCCACCTCACACAAAATGGTCTCAATCATTTCTGCTGCGTTAGTGCTGGTTTGTGCCAAAAAAAATTATGCTGCTTTCGTTTTTAAGATATTAAACAATATTTTAAAGCTCAATCTAAGTTCACGTAGCCCCCCGACAACGTCCAAATTGAACAAAAATTTGTTTTTAGCAAAAGCATGTAGCACTAAAGCAATAAATAACATCTGGACTATTTTCACTCAATTTGGATAATGTGAGGGACTGTGTGACGTTATAATAAAGTTGTTCTTGTCACAAACCCAAAAGACAGGACTCAAAATCAGACTCAAACACACCAATGATCAGATATGAAAAACTCTCAGAAAGGTCAAACATTGTTAGGCATGTGTGCAAAGCTATAACAGTGCACTTGGGACCCCAATACATAAAGCTGCCAACAACAGAGAGTGACGCCCATTCTCTTGTGGATAGCACATTTATGCAATTTTGTGTGGATGGATTTTAATTGTAAACGATGATGTGTGGACATAACTTTTTTTTTCAACGGAGGAGGGTGGATATCCGTTTATAAAAATACCCAGCTACGTGTGGACAAGGCCTGACAGTTGGTAGTCGAAACATGTCAGGAGATTAAAGTAAATCTCAAAGTAAATTACCAGAAAAAAAGTTGTTTGAATAAATGAAACCTGAACACATTATTTGAAAAAAGAATACAAAATAAACTTGCTGGAGAAATTCTTTCATTTCTGCCTCATAGACACAAAGCATCTTGATGTTTCCGAGGTGACACAACTGGACACAAGCATTTTAGGCTTCTGCTAAAGTTTGTGTGTAGTTCAAGGACAAGCTGACATCACACTGACCCTGTGATTTACAGGCAAAACTTGCAACGACTTGACCTTCAAACAGAGCAAGAACTGAAGATACATGCAATATAAAAGAAAAGTGCAGAATGAATCAACTAATGGCCTGAGGGATGAATGAACATGGTCTGAAAAAAAGGTAGAATTCATAGAGCATAAAGATATATGGGAGCAGAGGAACAAACAGGAAGAGAAAATGAAGTGAAGTGCTGCAGATTCATATTGATGAGGGAGCAACATCTTAGGAGAAAAAGGTAAAGGACAGATTCAGAAAGGAAAAGAGGAGTGGGAGGGGATAGAAGGTAGAATTGATATATGGAAACATAAAAGTGCACGTACAGCCAGAGAGATGAAGTAATGAGGCACTGATGGCTAAAAAGCTCTCAATGACAACAATGGCAGGCTGATACTTGTGCAAATGAGCACACGGGAAGAAATGTCAAGCCGAGGATTATGGGACGTTATTAGTTTGGTAGATATTTGGTCATCAATCAAAGCATTGATGATTTTAAGACTAAAACATAAGGCACATTTTCAGGCAGATTTCACTTAAAATGACAGAATTCAACCTGAACGAATAAACATATTAAAGGTCACTACATGTCATTCCAACAATTTTTCAGGACATCGCACGCACTTGGTCTTTGATTATGATGATTATGGTGATTGTTCAATGGGCACACAAATTTTTAGTTTGATTGGATGAATACTTTTTGAGATATTGCCTATTTAATGAAGGAGATATATGTTGATTTTCGTCCTTGTTTTCCTTCCATTTTAAGCTTCCAATATTTCAGGAACCACACCAACTAGGACATTTGGTGTATCAATGCAGCTCCACCTACTAATATAGAAAACAATCTGCTATACATCCTATCTGGTGGACATGCAAGCTCCTCAAAAAGGTATTCAGGATTTCAGGCTGGAACATGTTTGGGCCTTCAGTAAACAACTTTTCATATGCCTCAGCTCCCTGTAATTTGATCAGCTTTGAGTTATGTACATAGGCAGTTCAAATCACTAATGATTACTTATATTTATGTATTGGATCTTGGGTGACAGTCTCTTGAAATCTGAAAATGGAAGAAAAATACGGAAGCACGAAAATCAACACATACTCCCTTTACTAAATTGGCCATATCTTAAGAAGTATTAATCTGATCAAATTAAAAAATTACAGTGAGCTTAAAGAATAATCAGTTGGTAAAAATAAAAAAAAAAATTTTTTTTAGCTTAATGTGTGTGGGCCATTTGTTAAAATGACATGGAATGGCCCTTAAACAGAATCATCTTGTAGCAATGATCACATACAACCAAAGTGGAAGCGCAGGTTCAAAGGAGGGATGGGAAACGAATTGATAAGGAAGGCTGTAGTACCGTAACTCGTCTAATCAAAGTCACTGGGATTGTGGTTTAAAATTAGCCTGGTTATTGATTTAATGATCAATAGAAAGTGTGCTAGGAGAATGTCTGACTTGAATGAAAGATGAAAAGAAAGATCATATTAGCCATTCTAATGATGACAAAGGTCATCTTAGCCATATTTATACAACATAGCCTTCATTGGTGATCAATAGCAAAACCACTAACAACAAACCCACAACAATTACATGACTCCTAAAATGTACAAATCAAGAAACAAAAAAAACACACAGATTTCAAAAAACACATATAATAACCCCAACAACACAAAAACATGAAGTGGCTTCAATTGAATTGGAGGTGATAGATAACAGCATTAACCTAGTGGTTAAGGACGCTGGGCTTGTAATCGGAGGGTTGCCGGTTCAAGCCTCACCGGGGCCGTCACTGTGGGATGTTGAGCAAGTCCCTTAACCCTGAACTGCTCCCCAGGCGCCGCAAAATGGCTGCCGACTGCTCCTCAGGGATGGGTTAAGTGCAGAAGACAAATTCCAATAATGTACTAACATTACATGGCCAATTAAAGGCGAAAGCCCGATTTAATCTTTAATCTTAATTTATTTTAGTAAATACACTGAATTCATTCACTGAATAAAGGCTATTGAATTTTCACAATATTGCACACACATTACACTGCTTTTTCCTTAATGGCTGTTAATATAAACTATAACACCAAAAAATGTTGACTGGATCCAGGTTTGATCAATTCTACTGTGGGTGTTTAGGAAGGTAACAAAATTTTGTAGCATGAAATGAAAAAAACGGCTATATAGAATTCAAAGGTTCACAAAATAAAATCAACTACAAAACTTTGAAAAAAGCGTAGTGATATTTGACCCTCCTGCTTCCCGTAGAACAGGGGTGGGCAATTGTTTTTTACATGGGGCCACGTGAGAACAAGAAAATATTATGGAGGGCTGGACTAAAACTGAACTAAAATCTGCCTAACATTAATTGTGTTTCTTTATATAAAACTGTAAACAGCATTGTTTTGATAAGCTGGAAAGACTGGTAAGAGTATATGTTACAAATGAGCAAAAAAAGAGAGGTTGTCTTAGAAAAAAATGACATTTATTCACTAAAACTTCCCAACTTAACAAAATGTGAACACTACGCGCTCAAAATGCTGGACTACTCGTTGTTCCATTTGTCTCTAGAAGTAGTATAGGAGGAAGAGCTTTCAGTTATCAGGCCCCACTTCTCTGGAACCATCTACCAACCACGGTTCGGGGGGAAGACACCCTCTCTACCTTTAAGGTTAGGCTCAAAACATTCCTCTTTGGTAAAGCTTTTAGTTAGGAACCAGCTCATAGCTCATAGTTAAGATGCAATAGGCATAGACTGCCGGGGGGGGGTCTGGCATGCTCGGTTGGAGAGAGGTTGGAGAGGGCGTTAAGAGAGAGGTCATTTAGGTTAGAGAGGGACCGGAGAGGGTCCCATTCCTCTCTCTAACACTCCCTCTATGTCTGCTTTTTCCCTTGTGTGTTTGCTCCTGTACTCCTTCTGGCTTTTGTCTTGCAGGTCCGTGGGATCCTCAGTGTGGAGTTACAGAGACTCAGCGGCTCTGTCTCCACCCTTTCCTCTGCACACACCCAACACAGCATAACATGGATGGCTGTTCATCATAGGAATGGGATCCACACACGGTTCCTGCTGCTTAACAGAAGGTTTTCCTTGCCGCCATGATGAATTCATGTTGGGTGTGGGTTACATATGTATGTGTATATACGTATATATGCATATGTGTGTATCCATAAAATGAAGAGTCCGTCCTTAAGACTGCTCTACTGTAAAGTGTCTTGAGATACCATTGGTTATGATTTGGCGCTATACAAATAAAAGATTGATTGATTGATTGATTGATTGATATCAGTGACCATTTTCAGCCACATTCAGTATGACATTGTATGATATCATATTGGAACAAAATGATGCCTACGTTTGTTAGTTAATCACATTCACACTTATTCTGTGTTTTTCCAGTTCTCTTTTTTTATTCAGTGAGAGAAATCTAGTCTCTGTTGGTCTTTAACAAGTGCATCAAAGTCAGGTTGAATGTCTGAGGTGGAGATGCGAAGCACAGCTGACATATGATCATCAGTGAGAGAGGATCTGTACCTGGACTTGTTAAACTTAATCAGTGAGAATGTTTGCTCACATATGTAGGTAGAACCAAAGAGCACAAAAATATTATAAGCATGTCTCCTCGTGTTTGGAAACTTAACTTGCTTAAGAGCAGAGTAGAAATCTAGCAGTTGTTATGACTTGAAGTGCTCTGTCAGTACTGCATCAGACTGCAGGTCAATGAGTTCCAGCTGGACATCACTTGGCGCATCATCCACATTGCAGGTAAATGGTGAGGAAATCAAGTGCATCTCACTCTCCATTGTTCGGAGATCTTAAAATCGCCTCAAAAACTCGCCATGCAGTGCTCCTCACATAGATGAGTACCTGCGGAGGTGATCATCTGATGGTGTGACTTCCTTCAGGGTTTGCATGTGAGTGAGATTGTTGCTCTCCAGTTGCCTTGAAATAAACTGTAACTTGGCCATGAAAGCCTTCACCTGGTTGTGCATTTCATGAACAAAAAGGCACTTGCCTTGCAGTTTGGTGTACAGTGCAGTCATCAGTGCAGTCCCGTCAACAGCAAATGCAAAATCTGTCATCCACACTGTCTTTGCCTTTCTTCCCACAAAACTCTCGAATCTCTGCTTTACAGATCCCAGACTCTTTTTAGCACTTTACCCAGGCTGAGCCATCAGATAGCTGTGTGATAGCTGATGTCACCATGTTCTGTCTCGTGCTTATCTAAAAGTGCATCAAACTTCCTGTGATTCAACATTACAACAGTAATCACATGGTCAATTTTAAGCACTGACGTGCACAACACATGCTGATGTAAAATACAATGGAAAAATACCACTTTCTGATCTGCGTTGATTTCACTTACTTTATCTTGCATACGTTTCAACAGCCCAACATTTTTCCTTGTTAGATTTGAACAACCAAACCATTGGACCCTGACACAAGTAAGCCAAAGGAATAGCCTCCACCACCCAGCGTAACAAGCATTGCTTAGTAACAGGCTTCTCTTTACGGGGATTGGCCCAGGAGACGAACAGCTGATCGCTCCTCCCCTTGTCATATCCATATAAGTGCGAATTGCATGGACTGGACATAACACATCCGACCGCTGGTCACCTTGTGAGGCAAAAAAGGCCAAAATGTCAATAGGAGAACATGAGCCCACAACCTTCGGCACAAAAGCCGGGTTGGGTCTCAGGATGATCCTCGCATCACGAACCGAGAGCGTATGGATGTCATCGACCCTCTTGGCCGAAGCCAGAGCCAGCAACAAGACAGCCTTAAGAGAGGCAAACTTTAGGCCCGCCTCCTCCAGTGGTTCGAAAGGAGGACCAGAACCAGAACCAGTGATCTGGACACAAGGATGAGCCTACGCGCCCCCTTCATAAACCGTCAGATCAGCGGGTGTTGACCGGCCGATTTATCCCCAAAGCCAACGTGACATGCGGCGATTGCCGCCAAATACACTTTCACAGTGGAAAAGGCTTTGTTTTTGTCAATCAGGTCTTGTAGAAATGAGAAAATCGCTCCCACCAGGCACTGAACGGGGATGTGGTGCCTCCACTCCTCAAACAGCCTCCAACTGCAACTGACGAGAGCGCAACCCGCCGTGGAATTGTCCGTCCTCACCAGGACATGATATCCCCTGAGAGACGGAAGGATGGGGTAGGGTGGCCTGGGTGGGTTGCCGGGGTATCTGGGTGACTCTGCGCGGGTGTGCGTTCCTTCTGGATGTCCTCGCAGACCCTGAGCTGTTTGATTTTGCTCTCCTGCCCCCTCCGTACATGTCTGGGTGGCCCGTGGGGCTGGGGGCTTGCGTATTTCTCTGCCGCTCTTTCCCCTTGCTCTCCGTCCCCATGTCCAGTCCTCCCCTTCCTTTGCTCTTGCGCTGGCTCTCCTGTTGGGTTGTTAGGTACTTTCTGGGAGGGGGATATATTGGAACATGACGTGAATCAATCGTTCTGATGCACTAGGGAATAATGCGTGAGCATCCTGAAGGTGTATTTCCTGAGGCACTTGTTCAGGGCCCTTAGGTCCACAATGGGGTGGATCCCAAACCCCCCTTGTTTGGGGACCAGAAAGTACATGAAGTAGAACCCCTCCCGAGACCGAGCGGGAGGGACCACTGAGATAGCACCCCTGCGCAGCAGGAATGTGATCTCCTCCTGTAACACATGGGCCGACTCTCCGTGGTCCCAAGAGTGGGTCATGCCGATGAAACGGGGAGGGACAGATGCAAACTGCAGCCTGTAACCGAAGATCCTTTGTGGAACAACGGGGGCATCTAGGATGACACTTTTCTCCCCAGCGTTGTTCCCTTTTGAGATGGCAGCTTTAGCTGTAGTCCGAAGCTCAGGTACCGCAGCACCAGGAGCTGGAGCCGGGCTACACACTTTCGTGAGAGCAATGGGACTAAGATGACAGCGAGGTGTGCTCGGAGGTGCACTACCTTTCGGCAACGAAGGACAGCACCTACCAAGCAAAGCAATTTAAGAGCCGTATTCTACCCACTTCTCGACCAGTTGTGGTCCAAAGCAGGCACTAGTTCTGCCAGTGTCCGGCGACTGGAATAAAGAAAATCTGCCTGTGGACAGTTAAGCTGGCAAAGAAAAACACAAGATAGCTGAGAAGTGTTTGAATCGCCTGGCGATACCCAGCCCTAGAAATCAGTATGCTTTAAGTTATGTTTATGTTGCCACCTCTAAAAAATTCCTTGCAACCCCCCCACCCCTGCCACCCCAATGAATTTTTTCTAGATCCACCCCTGCTTGTTATGCTTCGTAATCAATGAAAATATTGGTTTTGTTATTTTTGGTGTGGGTGTCTGTTTGTCTCAATATACAGATTTAATTTTCTTTAAATGGTAAAATGTGGGAAAGCTTGATATGAAAAATATTTTTATATCTGTTAACAACATATGTGTAGAAATGTTTGCATTGAATTAGAATTGACAATTTTTATAACATTTTCATGGCAATTACAATTACAAAGGATAATTATCTAAACTCAATTACAATTTAATTATGATTACGACAGCCACAGATTTTTAAAATTACAAATATATTCACGCCATAATTGTAATTAACTTTCAATCATGCGATTACAATTGACCCCAACCCTGGTATCAAAACTTTTTTGGACTAAAACAAAGATATAAATTCAATTATAGATCATTATTCATATCAAACAGCACTGTGCGTGATCCTGAGGAAAAATTAGTTTGACACCCCCTGACATAAGGAAACACTATTATCAAGATATCAACACTTACAGTGCATCTGCCTACAAACACTGACACATATAAGTAAAGACACTCTGTGAGGATGTCAGAGTGTTTCGAGCTGCTCGGTTTGATGTGTTAAAAGATGGCTGTGGCTATCCGTATGGTTGCCGTATCAATATACCGACATTCTATTCGTACGCAGCGCCCCTCTTTGACCAGTTTAGGTCAAGTGACTAAGACTAAAACTAACCGTAAATTTAACCCTAACCCTAAAAATTGTTGAGATATAAAATTATAACCTAATCCTAACCTAACCCTAAACCTAAACCTAACCTTAAACCTAAACCAAACCATAAGATGCAACGTACGTGTACTTCGGTAAATGTACCAATAGCACCAGGGGTTGTCCATATGTTTACCGTACGAATAGACACTTTCTTAAAGGATTGAAGCTGAGCGGCTGCAGTGAAAAAGCTGTGTGTATGTACACCGTAGGCCTGAGATGACAGAGACGGATGCTTCAGCTGCTTTTATTACCTTTCAATATGCAGCTTGTGTAACACGTCCATCATCTAGTTACGCTGTATCCACGTCTCTGACAGCAAAGAATCGGAGCGAGTCAAAATGCTGAGGACACGCAATGCTTCATGTTCTGAGACTAAATAAAGGAATAATTTCACTGAATGCTGGATCATTTCTCTCCAGCCTCCTGATGGAGGTTTAAAAAAAAAAATGTAATCGTGCTGAGTTAATTAAGGCAGCGATGTGTAACATTCTGAGGCCAATAAATCATTTATTTTGAGAGATCACAGCGATTACTGTCAACAAACACAATAATCGTGGAGAAAATTGGCAGCGTGCGTGAGACACGACACTATAATAATTGTAATTGCCATGAAAATTATATAAAAACTTGTCAGTTGTAATTTAACGTAAAACCGGGGAACCGTATTACAGTTCTATGTATAGTTCTAAACATAGTTAACAATTATTGAAATATGATTCATATCAAGCATTCAAACATTTTACTATTTAAAAAAAAACATTGAAATCGATAGATATATAGACGCAAAAAGGCTCAGACGCCCATACCAAAAATATTAACCAATTACCAATATTTTTATTGATTAGGAAGCTTAACAAGGTACCAATAGATGAAAAACAAATTTGATGACAGTTAATTGTTTTTAGTGTATTTTACAGGTGATTTAGGAAAGCTAAGGCAAACACAAGAGGAAGGTTTACCTTTTTGAGGTTATTTGTTTCAGGCTCAGTATAAAAATATATCAGCTCCTTGGTGCTTTCTCGGGTGTGTGTGTTGGGGGAAGTGGCTGCCTCTCGGCTTGGTGTCTTAGGTGCGTCTGAAGGGCTGCTCGGCCATGGCGGGGTTGCCTGGGCTTCCTGGCCCCCACTCTTTCTGCTAGCCAAGCTGCATCTTCGGGTCCGGGGCAGTGCTTGGGTTTGCAATGACGGTTCTTGAACATACATTGGTCTACGATGCACTGGCATGCCTTGGACTGTGGGATAAAACTCGTAGTGGGCTAAACTATAGACATGTTGATCCCAAATACCTGTTTTAGATATTACCACTCACTACATCCCTCTGTCCACAGCCACCACCATTATACCTAAACCTCATGCCTACAACTTCACATCTCACTCTCACTTTACAATAATTAACTCTTCCCCACCCTTCCATTTTCTACCTTGAATCTCTCCTCCCTGCTTCCCCCACTCCACCTCCCCACCCAGGTGTAACACTGCCCTCTCTTTTTATATTTTTCCTTTAATAAAGTGTTTCTTTGGGTGTACTCATACTGCCAGCTCGGGCTGTTCCAAGCTCACAGCAGGAATCCCCCACTCCCTGTCCCTTTTCTGGCACGGTAGAACGGACGTGATCACTAGCTCAACTCGGTTCCCACAGACAAACACGTCATCACGTTCATTTACGACACACATGGCATTACGTCATCATTAAGTGACTCTGGGTTTGTTGTTGACAGTACATGCTCATTGCTGTTAATTCTTCTGTTGCGTAGGGTAACTATACGTCCGGATTTACCCAAACACGTCCTCTGTTCACGGCTGTATTATACGAACGGACTGGGTTTCCCAGGGCCCCTGAACGCAACATGATAATTCAAATGACCGTAACTCTGCTCATATTTGCTCTATCTGAGAAATAACATCAGTTTATGAAAGATAAGAAGTTGTTCTTCACAGCCAGTATCGGTAAATTTAATTTTACTCACACGTGATTGAAATATTAAAGATGCCGCTTTGTTTTGTCAAAATCGACACGAGGAATAGTGAGAACCAAGTGAGTGAGAAAGAAAGGGAAATTAAAAGAGACCAAATAACGATGGATTTAACTGAAAATGAAGACTGTAGGATGATGAAAACCACCATGGATGGAGGTTCAAAGGGATTTGAAAACAAAGAAGGAAGCTGAGCCTATAAAGGTAAGATCAGTTTAATTTCTAGATCAATAAATGCTTTAGTGGAGCTGGTGTTTGTGTACATTAATATAAGATTAAATGGATGCTTTTAATGTGTGAGATAGTTTAGGACAGAGTATTTGTGTGTTTGTTTAACCTTTGTGTGTGTGTGTGTGTGTGTGAGAGAGAGAGAATCCATCTGAGTATATTTATCTCCATTACTTTCAGTTTTTCTTTTGATGAACATCCAATGTCTAACTCCTCTTTCAATTCTTCTTTAAGTCCATGCAGAGTGGACACGCCCCTCCCTGGACATTAAAACCATGAGCTGACCCTAGTTTCCATGTGACAAAATAAAGCTCAGAGTCATCATGGGACCATGAGATGCACTTATTTATTGAAATGTATATTAAATGGTTATTCAATGTTCTGTAATTTTATTTTCTAGGAGATGTTTTTCATTGTTTCACTTATTTAGAGACTTAAGGAAGAATTATTTAATGTTTCAAGGACAGATTTTTGTAATGCATAATAAAGGTGATTTACTAATTTCAGATTGATTTTAAGTCTTAGCATAAAGAGACTTTAACAGGACAACAATGATGTGCAGGGCTGCAGTAATGTTGGCTTCATACAATATTAACAACAACATCCACTGCACACGCCACCAGACAAACGTCCAGTGAATATTTTACAAATAAAAAAAAGTTCACTGACAAAGATATCAAAGGTTGTTATTTTCACATTTATGATTAAAAGTTATGATTGTAATATATTCTAAAGTTTAGAATTATCTGGCTCATCTTCCATTCTTTCCGTTCACAGTATAACCTTATATTTAGTTCTAAAAAATGTGTTTACAGCTAATTTGACTGATTATTGTTACACATCATCCTGCATGTGCATTACATACAGCATAAATGTGTCGATTTAACCAACTGTTAAAGAAACAATTGTATAAGATACAAAGCAAATGACATGCAAACAGAAAAAGAAAGGTAGAAATAGTGTATTTAAATTAATGAGTTGTTGAAAAGTGCTGAGGTACAGTGAAGGGTCTCCTTCTGCAGAGACGTGATGATGAGGGGTTCGAGTAAAACCCGGAATTCCGAGGTATTTCAGAGGGTATGCATATAAACACATATTACTGGTATATTAACCCATATAAACCAAAAAATTATGGAAATGGGACAATTTACTGCTGAAAATGTGTAACATATTACTGGTATTTTGAGAACAGGACACGTTTTTTTGGTTTATATGGGTTAATATATCAGTAATATGTATTTATATCCTCGGAAATACCCGGTCCTGATGATGAGCTGCTACACTTTTACTGTGCCACTGTCGGCTAAGCAAAGAGAAGTCCTGACGGTCATGTTGTCCACTGCCTCCATGAGTTCTCTGAGATGCCGTTCATGTATCCTCAGGGAACGCCAACTCTGACCTTTTCATCGGCTAACGAGCACTTCTGACACCGCTATCATTACGGAATTTGGATGTTTATGTGCCGTAAAGCGTCACGCGGTACCAACTTCATCACGTTTTGAGTGCGAGTCGAGTTGTGTGTGCGCATGCGTGGCCCACCGTGCCAGTCTGGCACGCTGTTTGGCCCACCTCTATTCCCCCTGCAGTGCAGTTCACACCTACTCAGGCCAGACAATGGTCCCCCATGGTTTCACACATGCACAGAGCTGGTTAGGAACGGCCCTGGTTGCCAGTGTGAGTACACCCATAATGTTTCTCCTGTCTTGCTAGGTAACAGAGAGGAGACAAGCTTCCTCTACTTGTTCACAGCCTGTTTGTTCTGCAGGCACATCAGCCTCTCAATTATAAAAGGAGATAAACAAGCACACACGCACACACGCACTCAAAGCAAAGACGAGTTCATGAGTTCAGTCCCCATTCACCGATGTGTCATATATCCCCCTCTTAGTCACAGTAGGAGTGGAACCACACTGTTTCTGTCTCACCACTAATTCACTCAGAGTGGCTTCAATTTTACTCACTTTTTAACCTCATTTTGTGTATTTCCAACATTACTGTAGCACCATACCCTCCAATGTTCTGCCAGAATGATCCAAAGACCAGGAGGTCAAAGCAAAACTTGTACACACATCGTCATGACATTAATTCAAATGAACTATATTTAATACATGTGTTTTGGGAAAAAAGTCATTGAGACACTGAACAGCCACAAGTTAACACTGATGCAGCAGCTGTGTGTGTGTGTGTGTGTGTGTGTGTGTGTGTGTGTGTGTGTGTGTGTGTGTGTGTGTGTGTGTGTGTGTGTGTGTGTGTGTGTGTGTGTGTGTGTGTGTGTGTGTGTGCGTGTGTGTGCGTCATGTGAGACTCTGAATACCAAGAGCAGGGATGGGGAACTGTTATCAAACATGTGAGTTAACATACGGTTCTATTACAGCTGGTATGAAGTGGGTCAATCAACTTTGAGTGTGTGTTTTTGAGTTATCTAATGTGTTTATTTTATATACTCTTCTGTTATGTTTCTGAAATTTCATCTTACATGTGTATTTTTTGTAATTTTGTGTGTATTTGGATTCATTTTTTGTATTTTTTGATTTTCATCTGTAATTTCAACATACATGTTCTGTATTTTGTGTTTTTGGAGTCATTTTGTGAATTTTTGCTCTTGTTTTGTGTATTTTTCTGTCATTCTTTGCATTTTTGGAGTCAGGTTGTGCATTTACTTAGGGAGAGCTGCATATTGACCATGTCTGACCTTTTTTAATAACTTATTGTGGATGTAAACATTTGTAGTTAAAGTTTTGGTTTTGAATCCACCTCTTGAGGAGAAAGCCCCCTGGGTCTCTTTTCTTATCAATGTATTTTATGAGCTCACTGAGAGTTATTGCACATAAACACAGAGGTCACTGCTGCACTTTGCTCGCGGTCACTGCAGAAAAGAGCAGAGCTTCTCTCTCCTGCTCGATGTGATGTATCGCTGTACGGGACTCACTGATGTGACCCTGAGAGCAGATGAACAGCCTTGAGTGACCTTTGAGAAGCACAGACTGTCCTCACTGGCTTCTGCACTGACTAAGCATTATCATACCCTGAATTAATAACATTAGTGATCAACCGATTCATCAGTCGGCCAATTTAATCGGCTGATTTTTGCGTGTTTTACGTGTATCGGCATCGGCCAATGGGCGCTGCTGCATTTGCCAATCAACTTTATAAACAGAGCGGCTGCTACAGGCTCCTCCTGTTACCGGAGACAGAGGCTGCAGATCCCCTCTCCCCACAAGCTGAATCTGCAGTTTTCCAGATGGAGTACTGAACGGTACCATTTTATTTATTGATGTAAATTTATTTTATGTTATTTTAAACTGTTTTTAAGTTTCCATTTACAAGATCAATAAAAATGTAATTAAATTAAATCAAACATTATTCTAAATAATTTTAATCGTATAAAATTTAATACACAGAATTGTCTTCATTGAGAAGGTATTGTTTTCGGCTCCAGGAGGACTTTAATCCAGGTGAGATGAGGAAAAATAGCTCCTTTTACAGTAAAGGTTGCAGACCGCGACTTAAAGGAAGTTTGGGATCACGGGGATAATTTTAAATAACCATGAACCCCAGCAGGGGGTGAACCAAACCCTTTACAATGTCCTTTATTGTGCAGAACCTGGTCACAGAGCAAGCAGGACCTAGCCGGTGCAGACCGTGCTAGCGCTAGCTCTAGCTTAGCTTCCCCCCCGGCAAGCAATGACTGGGTTACTGTCCATGGTAAGCATAGTCGAAGGTCAAAAAGCCGCTCGGGACACCACCATGTTCACGTCTCAAACAGGTTCTCCCCCCTCCGTGAGGACAACACACTCACCGGGGAACAAACTCTGATAATTGGCGACGCCATAGTGATGAACGTGAAGCTAGTGAAGTCAGCGGGCATCGTGAGGTGCATCCCAGGGGCCAGAGCGGGCGACATAGAATCAAATCTAAAGTTGCTGGCAAAGAGTCCTCCATGTCGGCACTAATGACTCTCGACGTCGTCAGTCGGAAGCAACCAAAGTGAACATTGAATCAGTTTGTGCTTATGCTAAAACAATGTCGGACTCCGTAATTTTCTCTTGTCCCTTACCAAATCTGACCAGTGATGACATGTATAGCCGCATGTCATCATTTAACCGCTGGCTATCGAGGTGGTGTCCAGAAAACAAGGTGGGCTTCATTGACAATTGGAGATCCTTCTGGGGAAAACCGAACCTGATAGGAAGAGATGGAATCCATCCTACTTTGGAGGGAGCATCTCTACTATCAGAAAACATGGCACAGTCACTGTTATGACAACTCATGAATGAGACCATGTTACAGAGGTGGAGTCCTCCACGCCCCTCTGCTCTTGCCTTAGGACAGTTTCCCTCCCATTGCTATTATGATAGCTGTGTTCATCGCCATGACAACTGTTGTGATGGTGATGAATGTTATTTTATAGAGACGGTGTCAGTCCCCCGACCCAAATTTCACAATGATTTTAACATAAAATCAAATAAAAGAGGTATCAATTATAAAAATCTGAAAAAAAATTTAAATCTCAAATATAGAATCACCAAAACATAAAACCATTAGATGTGCTCTATTAAATATTAGATCACTGAGATCCAAATCTCTACTAGTAAATGACCTCATCTCAGAAAATAACTTTGATTTATTCTGTTTAACTGAAACATGGCTGTATCAAGATGAATATGTTAGTTTAAATGAAGCCACTCCTCCCAGTCATTTAAATACTCATATGCCACGAGACATAGGCCGTGGAGGTGGTGTAGCAGCTATTTATCATTCCTCTCTCCTAATCTATCCTAAACCAAAGGCCAATTACACTTCCTTTGAAAGCCTGGTTCTAAATTTATCTCATACCGAATCAAAAACCTGCCAGCCAGTCTTATTTGTGATAATTTACCGTCCTCCAGGCCCTTATTCTGAATTTCTATCAGAATTCTCTGAGTTTATATCAAACTTAGTCCTCAGTTCTGATAAAATACTGATAGTAGGAGATTTTAATATCCATGTTGACAAAGATAGTGATAGCCTGAGCTCAGCCTTTATGTCCCTAATAGACTCAGTTGGCTTTTTTCAAACTATTAATGAAGCTACTCATCATTTAAAGCATACTCTTGATCTTGTTCTAGCATATGGCCTTGATATTAATGAACTAAAAGTCTACCCTGAAAATCCTCTGATATCGGATCACTTTTTAATATCTTTTAACATTATCCTAGAGGATCTCGCACTGTGCAATAAAATAGTTACAAGTAGAAATCTGTCCAACAGTGCTGTGGCTAAATTTAAAGAGGCCATTCCTGCTGCCTTAAACTCAGTGCACCATCCAATAAATAACTATGATATTATTATAGCCCCTCTCAACTGGATCTGCTTGTCAATAGCTCTGCTAGTCTACTAAAATCCACCTTGGACTCAATTGCCCCATTGAGGGAAAAAACTATTAAACGTCAGAGGAAAGCTCCGTGGTTTATCTCTGAAACTCACACACTCAAACAAACAACCCGTTAATTAGAGAGAATGTGGCGCTCCAATAAAACAGAGGAGTCACAAATACTCTGGCAAGATAGCCATAGTAAATACATGACAGCCTTACGACATAGTCGATCTACATACTACTCCTCACTAATTGAAGAAAATAAAAATAATCCGAGGTACCTTTTCAGCACTGTAGCCAGGCTAACACAAAGTCAGAGCTCTATTGAGCCCATGATTCCTCTAGCCCTCAGCTGTGAGGACTTTATGACATTTTTTAAAGATAAAATTCAAAAGATTAGAGATAAAATTAGCCACTCCCTGCCTTCACCTGGGCCTGCTGTACCATTAAATGTAAATAGGCCTAACCTAAACTGTTTCACACATATAGGACTTCAGGAACTTAACTCTATTATTTCATCCTCCAAACCATCGACCTGCCTTTCAGATCCGATCCCAACTAAGCTGTTTAAAGAAGTTGTTCCCCTGGTCTGCCCATTTTTGTTGGAGACAATAAACATATCCCTATCAATAGGCTACGTGCCACAGTCCTTTAAAGTAGCTGTAATCCAACCCCTTCTCAAAAAACCTACTCTTGATTCCAGCACTTTAGCAAACTACAGGCCTATATCTAATCTTCCTTTTATTTCAAAGATTCTTGAGAAAGTTGTGGCGACTCAGCTCTGTGACTTCCTTCAAAACAACAGCCTGTTCGAGGACTTCCAGTCAGGTTTTAGAGCTCAACACAGCACAGAGACTGCTTTAGTTAAAGTAACTAATGATCTACTCTGGGCTTCAGATGAAGGACGACTGTCAGTGCTGGTTTTATTAGATGTTAGTGCAGCTTTTGACACTATAGATCACTATATTCTACTAGAGAGATTAGAGGAATTACTTGGAATCACAGGGACTGCCCTAAACTGGTTTAAGTCCTACCTATCTGATAGGTACCAGTTTGCACACGTGAATAATAAGTCTTCTGTGTACACTAAAGTAAGCTACAGGGTTCCTCAGGGCTCTGTGCTAGGTCCAATCCTCTTCTGTATCTATATGATCCCCCTTGGTAATGTTATGAGAAAATACTCTGTTAACTTTCACTGCTATGCTGATGATACCCAACTGTATGTATCAATGAAGCCAGGTGAGACAAATCAGCTATCTAAACTTGAGGCCTGTCTAAAGGACATTAGGGCCTGGATGGACCAAAATTTTCTTCTTCTTAACTCAGACAAGACTGAGGTCATTGTACTGGGCCCATGACGCCTTACAGAAACCTATGCTAGCCTAACTGCCCTAGATGGCATTACTCTGGCACGAAGCACAACTGTTAGAAACCTTGGGGTTCTAATTGATCAGGATTTATCCTTCAACTCTCACATAAAACAAACTTCATCTCCGTAACATTGCTAAAATCAGATCTATCCTGTCTCAGAGCGACGCCGTAAAGCTAGTCCATGCTTTTGTTACCTCTAGACTGGATTATTGTAATTCTCTTTTAGTAGGCTGCCCAAGCAAGTCGCTTAAGACACTTCAGCTGGTTCAAAATGCTGCAGCACGTGTACTGACTAAAACTAAGAGAAGAGATCACATTACTCCTGTATTAGCCTCTCTGCATTGGCTTCCCAAAAAATATAGAATAGAATTCAAGATTCTTCTTCTCACTTATAAAGCCCTAAATGGACAGGCACCAGTCTATCTCAAGGAGCTTGTAGTGCCATATTGTCTCTAAAAGTAGTATAGGAGGAAGAGCTTTCAGTTATCAGGCCCCACTTCTCTGGAACCATCTACCAACCACGGTTCGGGGGGCAGACACCCTCTCTACCTTTAAGGTTAGGCTCAAAACATTCCTCTTTGGTAAAGCTTTTAGTTAGGAACCAGCTCATAGCTCATAGTTAAGATGCAATAGGCATAGACTGCCGGGGGGGTCTGGCATGCTCGGTTGGAGAGGGCATTAAGAGAGAGGTCATTTAGGTTAGAGAGGGGCCGGAGAGGGTCCCATTCCTCTCTCAAACACTCCCTCTAGGTCTGCTTCTTCCCTTGTGTGTTTGCTCCTGTACTCCTTCTGGCTTTTGTCTTGTAGGTCCGTGGGATCCTCAGTGTGGAGTTACAGAGTCTCAACAACTCTGTCTCCACCCTTTCCTCTGCACACACCCAACACAGCATAACGTGGATGGCTGTTCATCATAGGAATGGGATCCACACAAGGTTCCTGCTGCTTAACAGAAGGTTTTCCTTGCCGCCATGATGAATTCATGTTGGGTGTGGGATACATATGTATGTGTATATACGTATATATGCATATGTGTCTATCCATAAAATGAAGAGTCTGTCCTTAAGACTGCTCTACTGTAAAGTGCCTTGAGATACCATTGGTTATGATTTGGCGTTATACAAATAAAAGATTGATTGATTGATTGATTGATTGATTGATTGATTGATTGATTGATTGATTGATTGATTGATTGATTGATTGACAGAGGATATAAAATAATTTAATTATGGTCATTTTTGGTTAGTACTGGTGTATTATTGGAACTGTATGAAAGCAATTGTGAATTGGAGATGTTACCGCGATATGAGGGGAACAGTTTGCGTGCACGGACACAGGGTGTTGTGACGTCACACCCCGACTTGACACTGCCCAGAGCTGCGATACCGTGGAGCTAACCTCTTTGTGGATTGCACCCTTTGTGTTTCCTCAATTGTCCATTGACGGGTGGAATAATGCTTCACGGAGCTGCTGGGATCATCTGGTCCAAATTGCGGTCAAGCCAGCCTCCACTCGGAAATCCTCGGTCATTCAAGCCGCCAACCAATTTGCGGTGCCTGTTTGTTGAAGACAGTACGGTAATGCAGCCTGAGGACGAACTTCAAAGTAAAAGCACCGTCCTAAGAACACTTTACAAGTCTGATGTGCTGCTACTTGATTGAAAAGAAAACCTACAGTCACATCGGCAAATTGTGGAAATGTTTGGACATGGCTGAGTTACTAATAAATTTAACATCTAAGGAGTAAAATTAATGATTATTGATTATTTTACCATCCTAATTCTGATCACATTGAAGCCTTAGACAATGAAGGCCATGACATTTTATCTGTGTGAATAAATAATCCAACATAAAAATGAACACAATGGCTAAGATAATTCCAGCAAGTTCTGATGTGTAGTTTCAAAAGATACATAAGATTTTGGATTCATTTTTTTTTAAAACGCCCAGTTATTACAGTCTCATTCCATCTCAGGGTTGTAGTACACAACCTCATGGTGTGACCCTATAAGTTTCAAAACATTCTGGTGTGTAGTTTCAAAATAAAAGCCCACCAAAGTTTCAAAGATGACACTTATAACATATGACTTTGAAATCATTTTTAAAGAAAACGCCCAGTTATTACAGTCTAATTCCACTTCAGGATTGTAGTACACAACCTCATGGTGTGACCCAATAAGTTTCAAAACATTGTGATGTGTAGTTTCAAAATAAAAGCCTGTCAAAGTTTCAAATATGACACTTATTACATATGATTTTGAAATCAGTTTTTTTTTTTTAAATGCCCAGTTATTACAGTCTCATTTCACTTCAGGATTGTAGTACAAAACATCATGGTATGACCCTATAAGTTTCAAAACATTCTGATGTGTAGTTTCAAAATAAAAGCTTGTCAAAGTTTCAAATATCAGACTTATTACATATGACTTTGAATTCATTTTTAAAGAAAACTACCTGGTATTAGTCTTTTTTTTTCACTTGTGTGCACATGCTGTCAAAGGTCAACACTACGCAATGCAGGGGCCACGTTCCAGCGTCTGATGGAGATTGTTTTGGGTGACCTCAGGGAAAAGATCTGTTTCGTATACATCAACGACATAATTGTGTTCTCGAAGACCCAAGAACAACATCTGCACGATCTCAAAGCTTTGTTTACCAAACTTCACCAAGCAAACCTGATGCTGAATGTAAAAAAGTGTCACCTGCTCCAAGCCAGCTCACGTTCCTGGGACATCTTGTGTCCGGCAAAGGAGTAGAGGTCGATCCAGCAAAGATCTCAGCCATAACAGACTATCCCCCTCCAACCGACCTGAAAAGCCTCCAGAGGTTCCTTGGGATGGTCGGCTGGTATCCCAAGTTTATCCCCAAGCTGGCGGACATCACCGCTCCCCTGAACCATCTAAAAAAGAAAGACATACCTTGGGAGTGGTCCGCGGCCTGCCAAGCTGCCTTCAACCACGTCAAATTCCTATTGCAATCACCTTCAGTCCTCGCACAGCCACAACTTCAGCACGGTTTCCAGGTTCACTGCGACGCAAGCGATGAGGGGCTGGGAGCTGTGCTAATGCAAAATATTGATGGGGAGGAGCGACCCATAGCTTTTGCCTCCAGAGCTCTCCACGATGCTGAAGTCCGCTATTCCACAGCTGAAAAGGAATGCCTAGCTGTGGTGTGGGCTGTAGAAAAGTGGAAACATTTCCTCGAAGGGACCACTTTCGACGTGTAAACTGCCCTAAAATGTTGTCGCGATTGACACGATGGACACTGCGCCTCCAGGCATTTTCCTTTTGGGTGCACTACAAAAAAAGTTGCTGTATGATGATATGAAAAAAACATAAAATGGTTCCAAAAAACATATATTACAGAAAAATACACCAAACAACAACAAAAACATGAAAATGACTCAAAATACACAAAAATAAATACACTGTAATGACAACAAAAATGCACAAAACTGCACCAAAAAAATACACAATCACACTACAATGGTAACAAAAAAACAATAATTATACAAAAAATGCACAAAAAGACAACTGAAAGATGAAAAAATACACATAATGATGACTTCAAAAAACATACATTACAGAAAAATACAACAAAAATATGAAAATGTTTACACAACAAAATACACAAAATGACTCCTGAATCACACTACAATGGCAACAAAAACAATAATTATACAAAAAAGGCACAAAATCAGAAACAGAAAGATACACAAATACACATAATGACTCCAAAAAACATACATTACAGAAAAATACACCAAACAAAAAATATAAAAGTGAGTAAAAAAAACAAAACAAAACAACAAACACGTTTATCATGCACATGTTCCATAGAATCAAACCAGGAAAATTGCACCCACATTTTGCAGAAAAATCCAGAGTCCGGGCAATCAGAGACTGAGACAAGACTGGGAAAAATGCTTTTGAGTCCGAGACAAGACCAAGATCTTTAAAATGTTCTTGAGATCAAGACCTCTCTCGACTATACAACACTAGATCATATCACACATTTCCATGCTTAACAGGTGGCCGAGTGTCTACAAGTGGAGAAAATTCTCCCGGCTTCTGCAAATCCAGTTAAGTATAGAAATATTAAATTATATAGTAGTTGACTCGTACGCCCTATTTATTAAGTGTGTTACAATTTCAGAAGGTTTAATAGAAGTAAAGCCATCTAAACAGTGAACGACAATGAAAAAGTAATGTGCACATGACGCTTTGAGGAAGTTTTAAAACAAAAAGTCAGAGTCCTTGATACTGGAAGTAAAAGTGAAGATACAGCTCATGATTTAGCATCCCATAATAACTGCTGTGCAACACTAGAGTAATTACTGTGGGTCACTGCTGCAGTCACATACTGCAGTCTTTATTCATGCAAAGTTGATCAAACATTGCACGGAATAATAAAGTTGCAAAGTGAAGATGAGACGCGGTCATTAAGGCTGGTGCAGGAAGACATCAGTGAACTGAAATTTGATTGCATGTTGCTTTGCCAGATCATCCAGCTTTGGCCAACAGGGGGAATCGTGCTAGAACGGAATGATGCTGCCACAGGGGAAGTGCTTTTTCAAAGAACTGAAAATGATTCCCTTCATGAAATGTTGCCTGATTTTTCTTTAGTTTTTTTTTTTTTTTGTGATGAGGTCAAACCTGAGACTAGGACATGTAGGATCCCGTACGAATCAAGATTTTATCTTTTTTGCAGCTTTGTTGCTTTCAGAGCTGCATTACATTTCTGTTTCTCATCATCCGTGATCTCACCGCAGCCTTCGACACCCTCAACCACTCTATTCTCCTCTCCCATCTCAAAACTTACTTCAACATCACTGGCTGAAATCAAATCTCTCCGAGAGACAGCATTTCATCAGCATCAATAACTGCAACTCCTTAATGGCTCCTGTCTCACAAGGTGTCCCACAAGGCTCAGTACTTTCATTCTTTACATTCTCCCCCTTGGTAATATAATTCGTCATCATGGTCTCCACTTCCACTGCTACGCCAAAGACATCCAGATCTATATTTCCACCTAATCCATCAGCAGTTCAACTTGCTCCATCCTGACCAACTGCCTCACCGATATAAGGTCCCTGATGCACGCCAACTTCCTTCACCTCAACTATGACAAAAACAATTTTACAGAATATAATATCATAGAATATACACAAAGTATGACAAAATTAAAAGACAATGCAGGGATGCAACAATACAGTCAGCCCACGGTTCAATATGTACCTCGGTTTTTTAGTCACAGTTCACAGTTCAGTTCGGTTAAAGAGTTTCCAGTGTTAAGTGTGTTTCAAGTTTTATTTTACTTGGAAGCAAAACAAAATTATCGTGTATATAAAATAAAATAAACTTAATAAAATACATATAAATTAAAAAAAAACCCTTCCAGAGGACAAGTACTTAACCCTAGGAGGGAATTATTCATTCAAAAATAAAATAAATAAACAAAAAATCCTTACTTTCAATAGATAAACCTGTAATACACCTAAACTGGCCAATTTGTAACATGGATCCAGAATATTTAAAAGAGGTTGGAATCCCACATCTTCAATCACCGAAAACAACTACAAATCCCTGCCGATGAACACCTACTGCCTTTGTTATTTTTGGTGTTTCTCTAAACAAGTATGGTATGTCTGAACAAAGGCACTTGTAGGGACTCTAGCTTTTTAGTTCATGGTGTTACCTATTTGGTCACCCTGCATCAGACAATGATATCACTGGGTGATGGAGCCGCAGACGTGAAGTCATGTTGGAAGTGTTTCCATTTAAATAGGTGACATGAGTAAAACAATGTTTACAGACTCCTTTTTTATTCTCTTCCTTGTCATCTACTTATAAAAGCAAGGGAGGTCTGTGTGTGTGTGTGGATGTGTGTGTGTGTGTGTGTGTGTGTGTGTGTGTGTGGAGCAAATATCTCCCCGACGCGGTGCGAGTTCGACCTGAAACTCGGTCGACGGGTTCCAAATACCCCGAGTGTGTGTATCTGTTATTTTGGAGTAATTTGGTCATTTCAATATGTTTATTTTAATTTTATTTTACTTCTGGACGGCCCCGAAATGAAACCTATTCAGCTTTTGACCACAGGGTGTGAGGGGGCGCTAGCGCACCATCTGTTGAGCGACGACTTCCGGCATTCGTCTTGGCGAAACAAATTAACTGTGAATCAACTGCTATTCATCCACGTTCCAAATACCCCAAGTGTGTGCATCTGTTATTTGTTACTATGTTGGAGTAATTTGGTGAAGCAAAATGGTCAAAACATTAATTTTATAATTACGGCTCCCTCGATAAAAGCGCGCTACTTCCGGTTCCGGGTTCATGACATCACCATGTTGCAGGTTGTTTGGGTTAAATAAAAAAAAAAAGGTCAATATTAAAAACGTTTTTGTAACACTAAAAGTAATTAAAGTTAATATTTCATGGTTATTTAATATTATTCCCGTGATTCCAAACTTCCTTTAAATCTCCCTTCACGGACTTTACTTCCTCCTTTGTCTCATAACTGTGAGCAGTGGCTGTGCTGATGGACGTTAGTTGACCTTATCACAAACTATCTGGTTATTCAGACAGAGGAATGTAACGTTTTTGTGGGTGTGTGTGTGTGTGGAGCAAATATCTCCTCAACGCGGTGCAAGTTTGACCTGAAACTCGGTCGACTGGTTCCAAATACCCCAAGTGTGTGTATATGTTATTTTGGAGTAATTTGGTCATTTCAAAATGTTTATTTTAATTTTATTTCACTTCTGGACGGCCCCGAAATGAAACCTATTCAGCATTTGACCTCAGCATCAAAATCTCAGGGGCGCTAGCGCACCATCTATATCTGTTTCCTCACATGAGCAAGAGTCACGTGTGCAGCCAGAGCCAATCGCTGTGCACACAGCTAAGCAGACACGGACTGTAAACACGAGTGAGAGAGAAGAAGATAGTTTCATACCGGAGAGGAGCGTCTGAGCAGCCGTGCTTGCACTGATAAACTAGCAAAGCTCTTAAGTCTCACTTATTGGGCCTAATGTTTGTCACTGATGTTCGTGTGTGTGAGCCACGGCAGACTCCACTTCCTCCTGTGCCATGCTACCGTTATCTTCTCAGACACGGGAGCTCTCTGAATAGATAATTTGAAACTGTTAGCCACTGGTGAGTCTTTTGGAGACACTTTTCCTATTGTTTAAACTATATAACTGTTGTTCAATAACGCGCTGTTTAACTCGAGTCGGTATTAACCTCAACCTGTTCAATACTCCATCTGGAAAACTGCAGATTCTCTGTGGTGCCGTGCATGGAAGCTAAGCTCTGACCACTCGGTTCAAAGGTAAACAATGATTTTTGTTTTTTAAAAAAAAAGACAGCCAAATAGTAGATAATACTTCAATTTACTTACTCACTCATGTTGTTTGGAGCTTTACGTTTTGTTTTGCGCAGTTTGGTTGTTTTTCTGATTGGCGCTACAATCACTATGGAGTTTGGTTATCAGCCTCTCAAACACACACAGTATTTATTTATTTAAATATACTAATACTAAATGAGTGAAATAAAACACAACAAATGCACAAAAAGACAACTGAAAGAATAAAAAATACACATGACTCCAAAAAACATACATTACAGAAAAATACAACAAAAAAATGAAAATGACTCATATACACAAAACTAAATATTTATACTAAAAATACACAAAATGACAACAGAAAGATACACAAATACACATATTGACTCCAAAAAACATACATTATACAGAAAAATACACCAAACAAAAAAATATAAAAGTGAGTTAAAAAAAAAGCAACAAACACATTTATCAAGTTCATGTCCCATAGAATTAAACTGGGAAAATCGCACATGCTGTTTTATTTTGCACCTGCAAATAAAGCCATTTATAACACTACAGAGCACAGAGTATGTACACCTCTTTGTACATCCAACCTTCAAACACACACTCATTTGGCCATAATTAACTCTACTTAAGCTCCCACATGAATGCATACTTCCAACGGGCACTGTATCTCACTGCACAGCTCTCTTCCGATGCGTGCCAGCTGAGTTTGGCCCTGATCTCGCTCCTGTGGACTTCTCTTTTGAGGAAAAATATTTTTTTACTGTTCCTTATTTGGTGATGATGTCGTTTCAAAACGTTAGTTTGACCGTACGCTATTTAGACCGGACGGACCTCACCCGGAAGTGATTGACGGCAATGGCTGCTGTGTTGAAAGCTACAAATTTCTCTTCAGCGCATGTGTGAGAGAGAAAAAACATATATTACAGAAAAATACACCAAACGACAACAAAAATATGAAAATAACTCAAAATACACTAAACTAAATACACTAAAGTGACAACAGAAATACACAAAATTACTCCAGAATAACACTACAATGGCAACAAAAAACAATAATTATACAAAAAATCACAAAAAGACAACAGAAAGATAAAAAAATACACATAATGATGACTTAAAAAACATACATTACCGAAAAATACAACAAAAATGGCTCAAAATAAACAACTAAATATTTATACTAAAAATACATAAAACTAAATATTTACACAAAAAATACACAAAATGACTCCTGAATCACACTACAATGTCAACAAAACAATAATTATACAAAAAATGCACAAAAACACGCAACCTCCGCTCCTCGGATGCTAACTTCCTCTCTCAACTTCGCACCAACTTTTCTGCAGCCGCCCCCTCCCCTGAAATCTGGAATTCACTACCTCAAGACATTTGAAACTGTAGCACTCTGGACTTTTTTAAAACTGCACCTCAAAACTCATCGACTTGCTTTTGGCAGTAAAACTTTCCTTATTACATGTAATCTTCATTATTACATTGAACTTAAGTTTAAAACTATGTGTAGAGAGTAGGGATGTGCGATAAAGACAAAATTTCTGGTATTTGTCACGGTAAAGATAAGTCACCATAAATAAAAACAATAAAAATGAAACTCAACACAAAATAAATTTAATACCACAACATTAGAATCTGCTTCAGTAATAGCATTTACACATTAAAAATAGCTGCTGACTCAAAGAGCTATTCTTCATGGGCTGATATTTTATGGAATATATTTGTGCATGTGGGTAACTCTATTAGTGTTATTGTATGTGATTAATTTATTTCCTCACTTATAATGAAATTATTTTCTAAAAAATCTTGTTTATTTTTTTATCTGATGAGTCCGATAAAGCTATGGTTGCTGAATATCTCTCTGATTTCCTATAATTAAACTAGATCAGGCTGATGATTTAATCATTAATTATTGAGAGCAGTACAAACAGGATATTTTGGTGTAATAATAATATAATAATAGTTACATTACTGTGTAATGGGATCAGCTTTGTCTTGTGAACACATGAAACTTCATAAAAAAATATTGCATTTCACAATTTGGGAGATGAACAGTGATGATAGTTTAATGCTAACATTAATTTCACACAATGTGTGACATGTATGCTATGAGCCTTCCATACAAGTTTTAAATCTTACCATAAGTAAATCGGTGGCTCTTTGTGGTTTGATGACAGTAAGCTGTGTACTTTTTACTTGGTCTATTCCTTTTATGAAGTTGTTTGCGTTAGCTCTTTGCCCAGTCTTGTTTTGCTGGGTTAGTTTAGCTTATTTAACTTTAGTCCAGTTTACAGTTCATATTTGCAGGCCTGCCAAATTTCAGAAAATGACAAGAGTGAGATTTGAGTGACCTGATGCGTACCGGCGAAAAAAAAATGTGTCCTTTTTTAACATGGCTTTGGCCTGTTTTAACGTTGATTTCAACCTTAAGATCGGCTCTTCCTGCACTGTGGCCTCCTAATGCTAGTTTTAATTAACCAGAAATTAGAAATGAAAACGAACAAGAATTTTGACAGAATACATTTATTTGTCAATTTCATTTCAACTAACTCTCCATCATTTAGCTGGGGACATGTCTCATGTTATAGGTGTTTGTCTCAAATTTTGATGCCTTGATGACAGAGGCAGGGGGCTCCCACTTAAAACACTGTGGCCCAAGGCAGCGCTACCTCTACCTCAGCTCTCCTTGTCTGCAACAGAAAGGAGGTCATTAAAAAGCAAATCATGTAAAAAAACAAGTTATTTTTGATTGTTTAAATGTCTTAGCAGCATAAAATTCCAATCTGGTTTTCGTCCCTCCCACAGCACAGAAACAGCTCTCATCAGCGACCTGCTGATGGTTTCTGATTCCGGTTCCTCATTCCTCCTGATTCTTCTCGACCTCTCTGCTGCGTTTGACACTGTAGACCACCATATCCTCCTGCATCAACTCCAGCACTACACAGGTCTCTCTGGCACCGCCCTTCAATGGTTTCACTCCTACCTCACTGACACAGCTGAGTGTGTAGCAATGGGGGATGCAAAATCTAGACACCACACTGTCACCTGTGGGGTCCCCCAGGGCTCCGTACTCTTCATCATCTACATGCTCCCCCTGGGTCGTGTCGTCAGCAGGCATGGAATTAATTTTCATTGCTATGCTGACGACACACAACTATATCATAAAGTCACCCCCCCTGCTCCCCCTCTGCCACGGCTGCCCACCTCAGCTCCTGCCTGGAGGCGATGGGGCGTGGATGAGTCAAAACTTCCTGCAGCTAAATGGCTCAAAAACAGAAGCCATTCAAACTGGAACCCCTCATCAACTCGGCTCCTCCCCAATCACCTGTTTTATTTTCTGGACACATCATTCCCCTCTCTCCCTCTGTCACAAACCTGGGGTCACCTCCACTTGCAAAACTTCATTTTTTCACCTCCGTAATATTTCCAAACTGCACCCCTCCCTCTCCCTTCCTGCTGCAGAGAAGCTCGTCCACGCCTTTGTCTCCTGGCTGGACTACTGTAACGCACTCCTCATCGGGATCCCTGGCAGGAGCCTCCAAAAGCTCCAGTATGTGCAGAACAGTGCTGCCAGGGTCCTGATGAGGGTGCGGAAACACGAGCACTGGCTCCCATTCAGTCCCGCATAGAATATAAGATCCTCCTGCACACCCATCACTGTCTGCACGGTGCAGCCCCCACTTACCTCACCTAACTGCTCACACCACACACATCAACCAGGACCCGGTCAGGCCAACAGCACCGTCTGGTCATGCCCAGGACACGGCTCAAAACAATGGGCGATAGGGCCTTTGAAGCCGCTGCCCCCCGCCTGTGGAATGCCCTCCCAGACCACCTCAGGGCCCCGCAAACGGTGGACATTTTTAAGAAAAAACTTAAATATCAACTTTTTACAGAAACTTATTTTAACAGTTAATGCCTCTTTTAGTCCTGTCTTTTAATATATGTTGTGTTTTATTTATTTATTATTATTTTATCTTTTTTTTTTTTTTTTTTTTAATCCTGTAGCACTTTGAGATTTGGAATCAAATATAAAGTGCATTACAAATAAAATGTATTATTATTATTATTATTATTATTATTATTACACGTAGGAGTGGGCGAATGGGGAAAAAAATCATATCACGATTTATTCTTTTTAAAATCACGATCACATCACAATTTTTTTTAATTCAAATCATTTAGACTATTTTAAAGTTATTTACCAATAATACAAACCAATTTAACTATTTAAAATCATTGCCCTAAATGGAAAAAAGGAATAAAAGATCATTTAAGACAAGGTCATTTTCAAATATTTTTTTAAATTGTGTGTAAGCAATTTATCAAACAGGTTACAATTAACATCAAACAAAAAGGCTGACTTGTTCTTATAGTCACACACAGTCTTTTTACTTTGTTTAACTGAAGTGGTATAATTAGCATTAACAACACTTGCTACATCACAAGTCAGCATATCAGTCTAGTGATTTCCATTTGTTATTGATGTAACACTCATATTAATAAAATCCTACTTTAAGTTTTTTGAACGCCTCATTTCACACAGTTGGGACAAAATAAAACATTACTGCTTTTACATTAGGCCTGGGTGATATGGACCAATATTCATATCTCTATATTTTTCCTCAAAATGGCTATAGGCGATATAAACCATTCATTTTTTTATCAATAGTTTTACAAGAAAAACAATAATGGGTCAAAGTCAGTGGAGCCACAAAGACCCTTTTATTAATCACTAGCAGCACAATAACAACATTTTGTGTCACTTTTGACTTTTTCCTTCATTAAAGGAGACATATCATGGTTTTAAATCCTTCCTTTTTACATATAAATCATACAGTTGTGGTCTATATAAAGCGGAACTGCAATGCTTGGGTCTGAATTATTATATTATATATTATAGCTCCACCCCTTTTCTACCCCTTTTCTGATGTGCTTCTGAGAACAACTCGTTTTGTTGCGGTCTCTTTAAATGCAAATGAGACACTCCATACCCCGCCCCCTCTTCAGGTTGCAGAGGTGACACTCGGTTCAACTCCACCCTGTTCGGCCATTTTTGTAGTTTGATAGAAGAGATACGATTATGTAGCGGCGCAGAAACTTTTTATTCACACGTTATTTACACAATGTCAACAACAGAAGACTTGTCTATCCAGCCTTACATGTTCGAGCCAGAGTCGGACCCGGCGGAGCGAGATGAAAATGATGATGAACCTGCAGAACAACGTCTTCATATGGATGTTAACAAGTGAGCTAACACAAGCGCCGAGCTAACGCTAGCGCCAAGCTAACGTCACGAAATGCATTTTAATACAGTCTTTTCGGAGACTAAAACGGCAAAATGAAATGACTAATGAAAACTTTAGACTTAAATTAAACCACGTAGGCCATGTCATCAAGGATCTAAAACGAGCACACAGCGCTAACATATGAAGACGGTGCAACTGCTAATGCTAACAAAACAATGACAGGGACGTCTTATCACACTTTTTAGCGTTATTTACAGCTTACCGAAGTGCTCTGTTCGTCGTCTCCAAAGATAGAAGGAATTGAACCCTCAATCAGACAAAGTCTTTCGGCAAATCCTTCTTTTTACTGGCGGAGGTTGCAGAAGCAGTCATCCTTGAAGTGCTTCGCGCACACAAAAATGACCTTACCCACAGGGTACATTTCCATAAAAAATAAAACTCAACCAGGCACTTCGCTAAGGTTCTGATGCTGGGAGACGGTGTAAGCATGTGGGTGTTGCGTGGCCTGCATTTCATTCTGTGAAGAAAGCTGGGAAAGACTGGAGAGGATGCAGGGCTGGGCACATGTTTCATTTTGTTGTATTTATTTAGTTTATTATTTTAGTTTGGCCTGGGAGTGACCGGTAGTCAATGTTTTCGTTCATATATTTAGTTTAATCCCAGTTTTCTAATTTAGGGAGGGGGGGGCAGCTTCAACGGCCCTATAGGGGTTGGCTTGCCTCCCCCTGCATTTTGTTGGTTTCAGCTGGAGCTTCCAGGCCCTTTTAGTTTTTCATTTTTGGTGAGTTTTGATTTATTTAATTAAAAACACTTAAATGAATCTTTGTGTGATGTCCTTAATTATGTTCTGGTCTTCTTATTTCAAGTCATTTGTTCTTTTTGAACTTCCCTTGAGGAGACCATAACAGTGGGTTACTACATCCAACATCCGAACATTTTGACTTATCCTCTCGTAACTTCGGAATCCTTGAGCTTGGACTACAAAATAAATGCGAGAAAAAAAAATGGCGGATTGCTCGAAGTGTTGGGCCTGGAGTCGATGTCCTAATTTGGCAGTTCCGCTGCAAATACTGTGACGTAGTAGTTCAAAAAAATGTAATTGAGAATAGAAAAATTGAAACAGATTGAAAAATACAGTATGACCAAAACAATAAAAAAAAGATATCAATGGAGCACCTGAAGAGACTAATTTGAACTTCTCTGTACTTCTAAACACTCTAAATACATAACAAAATGCATTTAAGGGCTAAAAAAGTAGATTTGGCATGATATGTCTCCTTTAAGGCTGAAATGTGATTCAGTTATGTAGTGTTGCTTTTTTAAGGGAAGCTCTGTGTTGCTGAAAGTCGTTTTTAAAGTAAATCGCATTCAGGACATTGTCCCTTTAAAAATCTCAGCAGCAGCTCTGCTACAGAGAGTTAGTTAGAGAAGACAACACATGCAGTGTTAGCTTTTTACACGACTAAACTAACACACACACACAGCAATATAAACAGTGAACAAAATTGGGTACTTACATACCATCTCAGACGGCATCAGTTCTTGAGAAACACTTTCTTTCTGAAAGCATGTCGACGACTCGGTGCGTGAGGTGTCATTAGAGATGAGCTTGTCAAGACCCACCTTATGTTGCTTCTGTTTATTATTGTGTGATGCCTGCCGTGGTTGGTAAGATTTGGGCACAAGGAGACATGGATTGGTGTCAAGTGTGGCGTGTGGTGTGAGAATGTGTCAAATTGCGTGACTGTCACACTCAAAAGCGTGAGGCTTGGCAGCTCTGATATTTGTTGCCAGGTACATCTCTGTCAATGTGTTTGTGGGAACTTTGGGTAGATCTGACAGAGGAACTTAGACTGGTTCACTTTGTTGGATGGTAGTCTGGTTTTAAAGATGCAGTCCGCAACTCTCAGATCCCTCCCTCCGCTCTCTTGCCCTGCCTCCAAACTTTCCAAAATCCTCCCTCAGAGGAGCTCTACAATCTAACTTTAGGCCGACAGCAACATCACAGTAATAAAACATGCTCTGTTAAAAGCATATTACTGCAGACGATTCTTAGTGTTGCAGTATTCGAGACCGGTCAAATTTTAAAAGTCTCGGTCTTGTCTCGGACTCGGAAGCAGTTTGACTCTGTCTTGTCTCGGACTCGGGCTGCCCGGACTCGCGATTTGCCCTCAAGAGCGTGTGAGACCAGCACTAATTCCTGCTATTTTTAAAGTTTTTTATAATGTGATAATAACAAGGAGAAGAACGGGATAAAACAATCCTTTATTAATTCTTTAATCCACCCCGTATAATGATCTTCCTAATGTGACTGAGTGTGACTGTGCGTGCGTGTGGCTGCGGTTTCAGTTTGGACCGTGGAGCGGAAGGGAGATAGAAACTAATCACCGGTAAAAATCCCAGTGAAACTCCGGAAAACAATCACCATGAATACATACTAGCTCTAACAATAGGTAAAATGATAAACTTATGATATTACAGCCTGTGAATGCAGTACAGGGGACGCACTTACTCCGCCTCTGGGTCCTAGTGCCTGCCGTCCGGTGAAGCTTGTTACGTTTACCGAGGTCCGTGTGTGTTTAATAAGTCTGTGTGTGTCCATGTGAAAGTCTGCATGTTTATGCTCTGTCCATCCACTCTTTTCATTATATCCATGTCTTTTAAGGCTTTTATTACATAGTGTCGGCTGCAGTCCGGGCCACCGCCATCTTGGATTATGTCGTCACTGAATAATATTAATCTTTCTCAACAAGAACTGTTGATTGATTTGTCACATGACTGTTGCAGGGTTTGAGTTTGTTTTATTTAGTTTCATGTTATTTCTTGGCAGAAATGCTTTTAAACACTTGCTGTACATTCAGCTGACATAAAAATCTTGTTTTCAAATATGTACAATAACATGATAACATCTTTCCTATCGTGTTTTAATGAAGTCAGGATCAGCGAATGCACGAGAAGCACTGGGATTCCATTTCAATGAGGTTTGTGATTATGTGCAAGTGGGAGTTTTCTGTGGTGAGGTGAGCGAAGGCCCTCTGAGTGTTGACATTTGTGCCATGGCAGGTGGAATAGGCTGATGGGGAAACATCTCCCATCCACCAAACCTAAAGTTAGTGCAATGACCAGGAAGCAAATAGAGCACCAGCAGAATCCTAATAATGTGCAACATACAGTCCTCAAGTTACAATATGTGATTGAAGAATGGTCATCAATCGCTCATCTGTTGTCTCATAAAATAAATTCTGCTTCAATCGTACATTTTTAACACTAAACTTGTCATCTCGGAGTCTTGTGCACTTAGAAATAAATGGAGAATAAATTCAGCTCTTGGACTGCAGGCAAACATCTAAACGCTGAGTAGGACTGATGCAAGTTCATCAGGCAGGTGTGCAACAAGCTCCTAAGGGACACAACTAACTACACACACACTTCTAATGCTCTGATCTCAGAGCTACATGATCAACATTCACGCATTTAGAATCTAAAGTTAGCATTAAGACCAATCGTTTCTTTTGTTGTTTCTTTTGTGTGTTTTTCCTGTCATTACCTCCGCTCATATTTTCACCAGTGTTTATTTGTTTGTTAAAGAATTTTGTCAAAAGTACTTAAAACATTTTTGAAAAAAAAATAATAATACACTGATTCTGGATCAGTTTTTAAAAAATCCCTCTCTTTCATTATTGGTGAAATTTTAAAAAATCATATTTTGGTTCGTAATTGACCGAACATTATGAAATTTGACTCAGTTATGTCGAATTAGTTCCTCGACTACCTCACTTGGTCTCAGTTTCATTTGGATCAGATCAGAATTGTGCATTTCAACTTGATTTTTATAAAACTAAATGTGTGTTCATAAATTGTGACCTACTGTATGGTTATTAATGGAGATATAATTGTGTTCCAATCCTTTAGGTCCTGTACTACGAAACTGGATTTCCTCTTATCACGGTAACTTCTGTAATTTATTCTGTGTGTCCTGTACTACAGCGCTGGTTAACTTAATACACATAATTGGATCTTGGAAGAGGTTTGACTTTCTGTGTGCTCATGTTTTGGATATATTTGTTGTTGTTTGTATGATTTTTGGTGTCATTTAGAATATTTCTCTCATTTTGTGCGTTTTCATTTTGTGTTTTTGCATTCATTTATTGTGTTTTTTGTTGGTGTTACGTAAATTTTTCTGTCATTTCAAATGTTTCTGGACTTGTTTTGTGCAGTTTTGTGAGAGCTGCATGTGGCCCATGTCTACTTTATGGGATCACATCCCCCTCACTAACAAACGCCCCTGTATTTGCATCACATGAGGTGGACTAAAGGGCAGATCTGCGCTCACAGCACCCTGAGATATTCACGTCCTTTCCCTGAGTTGTTTGCCAACGGGTGGCAAGGGACCAGCAGCTGTTTGCCATCGCTCACTCACCAAGGCCTCCCTGGTTCTGCTGTCAGCTGGAGAAACAAGGCCGGGGCTCTGGATCACTGTAGGAAGGAGCTCAAACTGCAGGTAGCAGCAGATTAGGGCTTTATTTGGCATTAGCGACTAAAGTGAAGGATTGTCACATGACCATCCATGCAAAGACATACTTTAAGCTCTCATTAAACTGCACTGGAGGCTTATAATAATTAGATTTTATCTGAGAAATGTACAAAATGTGTCTTTTATTTAGCAGAAAGAGTTTTATGCAGACATCTTCAGATTAGCACTCCCCACGCGTGCTTATGAGGGCTGCCTCTGCTTGTTTTGCTGGAAGTGGAGAGATGCTACGTCCACATGTTTGTCCCAGGAGACACCGACAGGCGGATGCATCCTCACATGCTGCTGCCCATACAGCACACTAAGTTAAATCTTAATCTGAGACGCACACACACGCAAACATGAACACAGCAAACACCACCATGAGTTTTTAAATCTAGCTGAGCTCAGTATATTTAAGAAAAAAAGCCTGAACATGTTTGAAATGTACAACGTTACCGTGTCCTTCTTCACAAGTCCAACATATTAAATCAATCCAAAGGAAACTCTGCTCCATGGCCTTAGAAAGATAAACATGCTGTAATAAAGTGCATTTGTACACAGGAGGTCCCAGGCTTACACTTACAAACATCCAGTGACCATTCAGAAATATCATTTTCATGACAAGTAGCAAAAGTGAGTCCGCACACCAGATATAAAGTAGCTCCAAAAGACAGGTTTAATGAAAAGTGTGTAACGTTTAAGGCCCCAGACCTTCATCAGACAGAGCACCAACAATGGGTACACTTCATTATAAATCTAAAACAACTGTGTGGTCATGTGATAAACACATTTTAAAACATGATTTACTGTGGCAAGCCGATCAGGAAATTAAATAAATATATGAAAGTCGGAATATATATATATATATATATATATATATATATATTATGGCAAGCCTTATATATATATATATATATATATATGAAAAACTTATTATATATATGAAAGACTTAATAGACTTAATATGTATATGAAAGTGTATATATATATATTTGAGACTTAATATACAGTACATATGAAAAACCTAGACACATCTTTGTAGTCATTTATATCATTTGAGACAGAAGAGGTAAAGACATTCAGACGCTGTACGATTTTTTCAATCGTTGTATCAGCTCCAGCTCAAACTCATGTTCTCACACCTCTTCTGTGTCGAATGACTGAGTAAATGGGCAAAAGTTGTAGATAGATGCTGTAAAGGAACTTTCTAGAGAAGTTCTGCACCTCGTTTATTTTCCTGAACGGCTTGCCATATACAGTATATACTATATATATATGTGTTTATTAGGGGATCCCCATTAGCTAGTGCCATGGCAACCAGCTAGGCTTCCTGGGGTCCAAATAGCAAACATGCAACAGAAACCATTTACAAATACAAAATTTGATTAAAATGGCAAAAAAATTGGCAACAGTAAGCCATGAGAGGCAGGCATGCATATGGATCACATTAGATCTTAGTGGGCAACCCAGTACTAACCGTGCTGCCCTGTTCTGGACAACCTGGAGCTTCCTGAGTTCACCACTGACAGCAGATGACCACACCGTAGAGCAATAGTCCAGATGACATAAGACTAAGCTTTGAGCCATTTGACATAAAAGGGGACGAGCCACAAAACAGCAACATTTCCTCGCAATACCAATTGCTCTTCCCATTTTCAAAACAATATAATTAATGTGGTTACACCAAGACAGAGAGCAGTCCACCATTACGCCAAGGAGTTTAATAGTTTCAACTTGTTGAACTACCGAATTGCACAAGTTTAACTCAAGCTTTGGGCTTGTGGATAACCTGCGCCTTGTACCAAGCACCATGCATTTAGTCTTGGAAATGTTGAGAGCAAGTCTATTACATAAAACCCAGTCACGCACAATTTTTAGTTCTCTGCTCAAGACCTCGTTTAATACATTGAATGACGGTGCAGCATAATACAATGTCGAATCATCTGCATAGAGAACAGTTTTAGCCGCTTTTGTAGCCCAAGATAGATCATTCGTAAAGATTGAGAAGAGTAAGGGTCCTAAGCAACTACCCTGTGGAACTCCACAGTCCAGACCTCTGCTACTGGACAGGCTGCCATTCAAATACACCTTCTGTGATCTGGAGGACAGGTAGCTTTTGATCCACTTTAATGCTGAATAATTAAAACCATAACATTTAAGTTTCTCAACCAGTAAAGAATGGTCAAGAACATCAAAAGCAGCACTAAAATCCAAAAACACAGCACCCACCATCATAGAATAATCAATGGCTTTTAGCCAATCATCAGTCATTTGTATCATTGCAGTAGAGGTAGAGTAGGCAGCTCTGTGGGCATGTTGTGAGTTTGATAAACACTTGTTAGTAACAAAATAATCTTGAACTTGTGCATACACCAATTTTTCCATGATTTCACTCAAAACAGGTAGAATACTTATAGGTCTAGAGTTCACCTCGTCAAAAGCACATTTAGTATCCTTAGGTAAAGGAATAACTTTAGCCTCCTTCCAGGTCCTTGGACATAGGCCCAAATGCAAACATCTATTAAAAATGTGACAGATAGGAGATGCTAAAACACCAGCAGTCATTCTCAGCAGTTTACTGTCCAGGTTATCTAGTCCACCTCATTCACTTCAACTTGATGAAATACAAATTCACAACTTTTGTCATTCATTATAACATTCTTAATACAGTCATTTGATTTAATATTGTCTGAAGTATACATAGCCTGCCTCAGTTTAGATACTTTACCCACATAATAGTCGTTAAAGTGATTTGCAATATCACCTGGCTTAGTGATAACAAACCCATTCGATTGGACATAGGGTGTGCACATAGTTGTCTTTCGACCCATAATTTCATTTAAAACATTCCATAGTTGTTTACCATCATGCCTCGCGTCATATAACCTTTGTTGAAAATAGTCCCTTTTTTTCACCTTATTTAGTTTTACAACTTGATTACGTAGAGAACAGTAATTCAGCCTGTCATCAATTGATCCAGAAATAACAGATGCTTTTTTGGCCATATCTCTCTCTGTCATTAGGGTCCTGAGACTGAGGTCAAGCCATGGGGCAGACCTATTTTTAACATGTTTTTTTTAAGGGAGCATGTTTGTTAACAACATTCATATACATTGACATAAATAAATCCAGGGCAGCTTCAGGGTCATACTCACTACACACAATATATATATATATATATATATATATATATATATTTACAGTATACATACCATAAGGTGTATCTTAACATAAATACATCTCACAGAAGATAGAATTACATTGAACACACATAGAAAAACATCAATGAATCAGAAAAAAGGACTGAGATCAAAGTCCTCCTTACTATAAGTCCTTTAGGGGATAATGTGTCCAAAGTGTTTAACACTTTACAGTGGATTTACACTTATAAATAGTCATTTTGTATGTTTTTGTAATTTTTTGTTTGTTTTTTGTCATTTTGTTTGAATAAGTCATATTTTGTTTCATTTTTGTCATTTTGTTTGAATAAGTCATATTTTGTTTCTTTTTAGTCATTTTGTTTGTTTTTTCAATACTTTGTTTATTTTTAGTCTTTTGGTAGGTTTTTGTCAGTTTTGTGTGTTTGAAGTTCTTTTGTGTATTTTTGTCAATATTGTGTTGTTTGTAGATTTTTTTTTTTTTGTGTTTTTGTCATTTTTGTGTGCTTTTAATAATTTTGGATAGTTTTTAATAATTCGTTTGTTTTTAGTCATTTTGTGTGTTTTTCCCACCTGACAAACATCAGTAAAAGTTGGTTGCTGATGGATGGAAGGATGGATGTTTGGAAAGAATGACATGATACATAAAGCACTTAACTGAGAACATTCCTTTGAGAGATGTAATGCAGTCTTTGACCTGGTTGGGGGAAATGCGATGCATTTTAAGATGGTGTGTGGTCGTCTTTGCTTTTAGCACATTAGGAAACATTATTCATGTGTGGATGGTGCAGACCATGTGCTAATCCATGAAGACATTTATATCTGATGAGAAGTCATTTTTTTAAACATGCTACATGCATAGCTTGGCTACACATGTTTACCATTTGTACTCAAACTGGGAGGCTAAGGTTAAGAATACGTAGGTTTGTGATGGTGATCTGAAGTGAAATGACAACTACATCCATCAGTGCTGAACATGTGTATTCTGCTGTAGGAGGAAAAGGAAAGGCAGGAAAAATTATCTTGGCTTTAACTTCTACCTCAGATAAGCATTCAGGTTGACTTTTTTAGCTAGTACGCTTTGACTTGAACGTTATGGCTCCTGATTCTCTCATATGGTAACTTTAAGAGAGATCACAGTAATAATTGGCAAAGTAACATGTTGTATGTTGTAACGATTTGAATAAAATCATGATATGTTGTTGCCGATTCGATTGATAGATGATATTGGTTAATTTAGCAAAATTCAGTGACTTAAAATCGATTCAGTAACTTTTTACCCAAAATAAAAATGTAACCAGTGAGTGAAATAAATCCCTGAATACTGGACAGTGTCGTGCGCTTTACTAGACTCCTGTTGTTTCTTGTAAGGAGATTGTCTATTAATTTATAATGGACATAAATAAACAAGTAAAGAACATTTAATAGCAAATGTTTTCACATTTCATTTGAATAAAGTCCAAACAGTAATTTAGTTTAAATTAACTGGATGTTAACTTTTCTGCTCTCATTTTCAATAAAAATACATATTAAGTTTACCCAATTCTTCTGCTTGTTTTTATACATAAAAAAAATACAATGTTAACATAAAAAATGAAGTGCAACCAAGATCTGTTCGGATTAAATGAGCAGTGGTTGAACCTGACACTTTTTCTTTGAACACGGTGGCTTCTGCAGAAGACACCAAAGACAGCAACATCTGTATTCTTAAACAAGCTTTTAAAACATCCATATAAAATCTGTTGTGCTTAAATCCAAAGCGCCATTTCTTTGTATCAATACAATTGATTGATTACCTTTTAAAACTATTTTTGATCAATTATTGGGTTACACTTTATTTGAAGTTTTATACATAAGGTTGACATTATCTGCATGAATAAGGTGTCATGAAGGCCGCCATTAAGTGTTGTTTGGGAATTTATGACACCTCATTCAAAACCTTGTGCTAACATAATCACATGGCTGTACAGGAAACATCTCTATGACACAGACAAAATCAGTGGTTGCAAACCTTTTTTGGATCGTGACCCCATTTTGACATCAAGAATTTTTGGCGACATTTATTTTCTAGTATTGTTTTTTATCATTTACGGTCATCTCATGGTGTGGTGGGACCAAGACTGACACTTTATTTGTTAATTTTCCAAATAATGCAGACCCCTACCTCTAGCCCAGGGGTCTGCATCCTGCCGCTGTGGCTCTTTGACTCTTATGCAATGGTTCTCTATCGCTTTAAAAAATGAAAAATAAAATAAAACTATTGAAATAAATAGTTATTTTTTTTAAAGAAGCTATTAATGATTAATGACAAATACAATCAAGATATAACAATTTGTTAACCTAAAATAAATCACGTAGTGCAATGACTCAGCACCTTCCTACTTCACCTCCTGCAACACCTACAGAACAACAAATGAACTTTCCTGCACCTGTGGCTTAAATCCCTAGTAAAATAACTAAACCAACAAAAACACTATTCTGAGATACTAGAGATTTTAATTGTGTGGGAATAGATTAATTTAATCACCAATGTGCCGGTTAAATATGCATGTTTTATGTGTGGCAAGAAATTAGAAATTAGCATGTGTTGACCAACACGTTATCAAATTCAAGTTACTTTTTTAGCCTTTCAAATACATTAACTATAAAAAAATATTCTTTATATAACATTGTGTTCATATAAACAGAATTTGAAGATGCAAGATAGTGTTTTATTTCTTGATGTCAATTTATTTTATTTTAAACTGTGTTTAAGTTTCCATTTAAATGATCAATATAAATCAAATTAAATCAAACATTCTATATAATTTTAACTGTATAGAATTTAATACACTGCATTGTCTTCATTGAGAAGGTATTTTTTCAGCTCCAGTAGGACTTTAATCCAGGTGAGATGAGGCAAAATGGTTCCTTTGAAAGTAAAGGTTGCAGACCCCTGCCCTAGGTGTACACGTACCCCCATTTGAGAAACACTGAGTTATGGAATAAGATCATTAACCTTAAATCTTAATATTGAGTAAATAATGAATGTATATAAGTTATGTGATGGGAAGCTCTCCCATCCTTCTGTGTGTGAGGCTCCTTGAATGTGAAAGTGTCCACTCATCCTTAGAGATGTCACGACCTGGATGATATTTGACTGCATCAGTGCAGTGAAGCACAAGGTGCTGCAGGCAGAGGTGACAAAAGCCTCCCTAACGTAAGTGTACTGGAACAGTTTGAAAACACACACGTCTGGAATCAATCTAAAGTCTCTGACCTTTGAACACAATTTTCTCCTTTCACTTTGGTCTCTTGTTTTATTTTCAGTGAGTCATTGTGAGTATTTTTTCATCTTTCAATTGTCTTTTTGTGTATTTTTTGTATAATTATTTTTTTTGTTTTGCGTTGTAGTGTGATTCCAAAGTCATTTTGTGTACTTTTTGTATAAATATTGTTTCGTTTTTTGTTCTATTTTACTCATTTAGTATATTTTTATTAAACATACCTTATGTGTGGTGACTGTGTGTGTAAACATGAAATGTTTGAGACACTGATAACCAAACTCCATAGTGATTGTAGCGCCAATCAGAAAAACAACAAAACTGCGCAAAACAAAATGTAAAGCTCCAAACTACATGAGTGAGTAAGAAAATTAATGTATGATCTACAATTTGGCTGTCTTTTTAAAAAAAAAAAATAAAAATTATTGTTTACCTTCGAACCGAGTGGTCAGAGCTTAACTTCCATGCTTCAATTTAACTTCCATGCTTTAACTTCAATTTTTTATTGAATGCTACCTCTGAGAGAGGTAAGTCACGGTAAGTCACGCGAGATGTTCTGAGAGTCACGTGACAGTCTGTGAAAATTCAACATGGAGACGGTGTAATGAAGCGTGTGGGTTACTACATCCAACAACCGAACATTTTGACTTATCCTCTCATAACTTCTGCATCCTTGAGCTTGGACTACAAAATAAAAGTGAGAAATAAAAATGGCGGATTGCTCGAAGTGTTGGGCCTGGAGTTGATGTACTAATTTGGCAGTTCCGCTGCAAATACTGTGATGTAATAGTTCAAAAAACGTAATAGAGAATAGAAAAATCGAAACAGATTGAAAAATATGAGCAAAACAGAATATAAAGATATCAATGGAAGACCTGAAGACACTAATTTGAACTTTTCTGAACTTCTTAACACTCTAAATATACAACAAAATGCATTTAAGGGCTAAAAAAGTGGATTTCGTATGATATGTCCCCTTTAAATAATGCATAAAGAAAGTAAATGTTTATTGAATATTGATTTTTTTTTTTAATATTCCAGTAGCCTTTGCTTTTCATAAAAAGTACAACAAAGATTTTCATTTATATTAGCCCTTCAAATAAAACAAAACATGCATTCCAAAAAAAAAGCTAAAGTACAAGGGAAGGTATGATGGAAAAAATCACTTTATAATGGTTTTGCTACAGTGATATGCATCCCTTTAGCCTCATTCAGAGGGACAAAGTTGAAAAAGTTCTGTTTTCTCCCTCCCTTGTTATCCGACATCTATACTATAAAGACAGGAAGGTGTGTGTGTGTGTGTGTGTGTGTGCGTGTGCGTGCGCATGGAGTAATTTGATGCTGCAAAACGGTCAAAATGTTGATTTTAAGATTACGGCTCTCTTAGTATTGAGCTCAATACTGCAAACAAACTGTGTCGCAGTTTGTTTGCGTTAAAAAAAAAAAGGTCAATATTAAAAACTTTTTTGTACCGCTAAAAGTAATTTAATTTAATATTTCATGGTTATTTAATATTATTCCCGTGATTCCAAACTTCCTTCTCGGGTCACGGACTTCACTTCCTTCTTCGTCTCATGACTGTGGGCGGTGGCTGTGCTGACGGTCATTAGCCGACCATATCACAAACAATCTGCTTCTTCAAACTGTAACGTTTTTGTGAGCGGATGGGTCCACAATACGGCTCCACTATGATTATAGTTTGTGGACGTACTATTCTGGTGAGTAAACATGCATGTTTATCCGTGAACACAGCATTATAAATGCTCATATTTTCACCACATACCCAAAACAAAAGCTCGTGAGGCTTTTAATCTGTAGCAGAGCACCACACACAGAAGCAGTCAAGTCCTATAGCGCACAGGGAGAATCTCCGGAAATGCCCGCAAAGTCCGTTTAAACATGCGCATCGTTTTAATGGCGACATTTAAGAAATCTAAGCTAAAGCTTATCACATGGTGCTCGAGGTTATACACGTAGATGCTGCATCAACTGCTGCAGCCAAAGACGGAGAGATGAATGATGTGCTTACATATTATTATTTTTTATTTATATATATATAACTATCTATCTATTTCTATAGCTATCTATTGAGTCATTTTGTGTTTTTGAAGGTATTTATTGTATTTTTTTGTGACTTTGTGTGTTTGTAGTCACTAGTTTAGAGGTTGCACAAAAGTAGAGTTACATGTGTGTGTATGTGTGCTCGTGTACGTGCGTTGAAGCTGCCATAGCTGCCCTCCACCTCACAGCAGATGATAATGTCATTGAGCATTTGAGAGAAAGTCAGAGAAGCACAGGTTCGAGGTTACTGTTGTTTGATGGCTTTCATCACATCACACACTCCATAGAGGGTTCACATCATGCTCCCCCATGAGGACATCTGCATATGTTTCAGAGACAGATAAAAGTCTATGTCTTTCATTACACTGGGTTTGTTTGACCCTCTCTAATGGAGAAACACAATCCAAATAATTGTGCTTTGTGTTTGTTGGTGTTTCTGCAGAGGAAAATGGAGCATGACTGTTGCATAAGGAAAAAAGGGTGAACAAATCAAAGACCCTCATATAATATTCATCTATTCAGCTCCAGCGCTTTGGCTTTATTAATGAGAAGGAAAAAAAAAACACATTCGAGGTTACGAACAACAATATCAGCCCTACATATGAAATGATGTGATTCACAGCAGAGTGAAACAACAGCACTCACTGCAGTACAAAGAGAGCACGGCTAACCCTGAAAAACCACCAAATCGTCATGAAAATTACACTCAATACATTTTAATGTGTGAATGCAACATTTATAAGCTCTGATCAAACATTCATTAGCTCCTGTAGCTTTTAAGCTAGCATTGAACACAGCATTAGTACTGGAATGAGCTAGGGTTGAACCAAAAGCTGTGTTCCGAATCGCATACTAAAGCACTACTCATTGTAAGACAAACGTCAAAAGAACGTCACGAACACTCACTTTCCACTCAGAAATCAACATTAATCAAAAATAAGTATGATTTTATGAAAAATATAGCGTTGTAGGCATACAAATGTACAACCACACAAATCATTCCTAGATGAATTAAATATGTTAATTAATAAAACAATGTGGCTAAAAATGTCTCTGACCCCTTTCTCTTCAACGACAGTTGACTATTCATGCAGCCTCTTGTGAACGCTTCACCGGCCTCTCCTATAGCTTGCGGGAAGCGTTGAAATATAATCCCTTCGCTCCATTCTGATACAGTCAAATGACGTGTGATGACTTTGAGTAGATCAAAGTTCAGAAACAAAGTTCCAGCTGGAGGTGGAGGAGGAGGAGTGGGGATGAAGCGTCTTTCTGCACAACATCCTGGTGGATAGATGAGACGGCCTTGACCGCTGGCTTTGGGAGCCAATGATGATAGCAATTTGTTTTCAATTCAGGCTAACTCAATTTCGATAGCCTTGAGTCCTGGTCTCCAGCAGTAATCCAATAAGGTGGCCTTAACTTGCAGTCGAGCATTCAACTTCTCCAAGTTGTATTCAATTCTGCGTAAACGTTCCAAAGTAGCATGAGTCTGAGTGCTGAGAGCCCTGCTCCATTCATCAAAAATGACTGGCAGCCTTCCCAAAACAGCTTCCAACGTAATATGGATGTGGCGATAGGTCAGAAAGCTGCTCCAATCAGCAACATGCTTGCTATCACAATTCCAATCATATAGATATTTTCCATGTTCTTGCTTGGAAAGGCAGGCTCACCATTGACTGGCTAAAAGAAGGCAGCAGCAGTACAGCAGCAGTTAGCTTAGCAAGTAGCACCTGTAACAATGATGCTAAAGCAGGAGAACCTGCCTCCAGTAGTCAGGACACAGGAGGAGAACTATCCAGGAGCACTCGGGGACAGAGAGAAGAGAAGGAGAAAGTTCTGATATGAACATTGAAACAGAGGCTCAGTTCAAAGCCAAGAGAAGCTGCTACTCTTGGCTTATGAAAGACAAGCCAGACCTCGGCTGTGAAAAATGAAAAAAAGTTGCAAGGATAGAAAGTTATATTTTCATTTTCACCTGTGCTGCTGATTGATTAGAGTAGTTATGGGTGTAAAAGTTAAAAGTGGCTAAATTAGTGGTGATTTTGCGCTGAAATTTGGTGCTGAAACAGGGCAGAGTGAGAGTACTTATTTAACGCTGATTCATTATTCTTTTGTTAAAGATTTAGGTTAATTGGTTGTTTGTGTTAATGTGATATTATTGGCTGATTTGGTTAGCAAAAGGCGCTTTAAAAAATGTTTTATTCCGTGACATTTTTGCCTCTCTCTTACTGCCAAATCAAAATGCAGCCGGTGTTCCGGGACCGGATGATTTACAAATTAAGCACTGCTTATAGACATATATACTAATTAAGTTTGTAGTGTATAGTACAAAGTGTGACACTTCAAAAACAGCCGAAGTACATATCTGTGTGTAACAGAAACAGAATGTGTCTTATCATGGATAAAAGCAGTAAAACCACACACAGGCTGGATCTCATGTGAACCCAACAAAGCACAGTGAACCTGCCCATTGGCATCTCCCCTCCTTAGCTCCAGCTGCTATTACCAATCTGTCTGTTTTTTTTGCTCTGCTTCCTCTACACCTTTTCAGTTTGCAGCAACCTCTACTGCAGTTTCACAGGCTAAGGAACTGAGGAACCCCGCCAGCTGCAGGAAGAACAGGGACACGCTTGTTTCACACTGAGATCAGTCTAAAAATAACAGGTTTGTGTGAGGGCAGCGGTACCTAAGAGATGAGACCTGGCATGTTTTTATTCATTAACCAGAGGCATGCAAAAAAAGCAAAATAAAATAAGAATATGAAATTCACATTCTGAAACTGAAAAAGCAATCTGGAATGTTTTTTTTTTTCTCTCTCTCTCTCTTTATTTAAAATTAGACTCATGCATATTTTAGGACAATAATACTTATTGACATGCTATTTTTCCCAAAAATTGGGCAATTGAATGCAGTGTTGGGGTCAATTATAATTGTAATCATGTAATTGATAATTTACAATTATGGCTAATTATAATCGTAATTGTAATTTTAAAATCGGTTGCTGTTGTAATCATAATTGAATTGTAATGGAGTTTAGATATTTGACTTTGTAATCGTAATTACCATGGAAATTCACTAAAAACTGTCAATTCCAATTTAATCAAACACAAAACAGGGCTATGGCTTACACTTATGTTGTTAACAAATATTGAAATATGTTTCATATTAAGTTTTCTCACAACCTCAGTGATTTTTCACACTCAGATGGTAAGGGTTAGAAGAGTTAGTGGTTAAAGTTAGGATGTAATAGAAGTTTTTTTTTTATTTATTTTTTAATAGGGATGATACAAGACGATACAATTTTACAAAGTAACAATAGAGTGAATGTTACTGATGTTTTGTGCAAATAGTTTATAGTTATTGCTGAATTCCAACTCTTGTCCCTAGTTTCCCCCAGAGAGAAAATAAATGTTTTTTTGTTCTGAGTTATAATTCTGTCTCGGGCCTGGCTTATGAGGTAAACAGAGAACGAGCTAATTCGCCACACTAAGCTAAAATTCAAAAGACTGGTTATTTGTGTGACCAGTGACGTGCCGTGACCACTAGGGTTAGGTAGGCACGTTGCAAATCGAGACCACCAATGACAATTTCATATGTTTCTGCTGTCAAGTGTAAATTCAATTCAAATCAATTTTATTTGTATAAAGCAATTTCCAACAGTCATCTCAATGCGCTTATCAAAATATAAAATTCATAATAAGAAAGAAAAAACCCAATAAGATCCACATGAACAAGTGTTTAGCCATCTAACAAAATCAACATCATAAACACCATTAAAGAAACATAAACAATTATTTAATATAGCCTCCATACTCTCCCAACAACATATATCTCATGACACGGCAGCACATCTGTTGTTTGTGTTGGAAACAGAAACACGGAAAAAATGACAACTTAGAACAGCCTCAGTGAGGAGCATCCACAAAGTCAATCCTTCCTTTTGTTCCATTCACTGTGAAAAGTATGAAACATTTTCTGACCTTACCTTTGCTGAAGGTCTGGTAGCTCAGATGTTGGTCTCTATCTTTTAAAAGCTGTCGTTTTTCCTCAAAACAAAGTTTCTCTATCGTCTCTAGCGCTGTCATCCACACTGTAGTGTTATCCCGCCCACTAGCTAGAGAACGAAGCAGCAGCGGTCACATGTCATCTATTCACTAATGTACTGTGAACTTACGTATAGCATTTAGCATAGCGCTGTTACATCCAAAGGCAGCTGTCTACACTGCCTTTACACGTAAATGGTTTTCATATTGGGGACCTGACTGCGCATGCGCAAACACGTAAAATCACGCAATGGTAACAGAGGCAGAGGAGTGATGTGCCTTTGGGAGGGGGCGTGGCCTCCCTCTGCCTTACAGCGGAGCGAAAAAAAAAAAAAAAAAGACTGTGCAGCTGTTCCAGGAAATAGCGCTGTTTAGTAATTTGGGCTATGAAACGCACAAAATTCAGACACTTTCAAACTTATAGGTACTGTAGGCTATTGGAAATGGAAAAATAAATAATTTATAATTTAAAAAATAAAAATAAAAAATAATCAAAATATCAATTCACCCTTGGGTAGGCACTGCCTACCTTGCCTACCCTGACGGCACGTCACTGTATATCAATTATGTTACTAATCATTTTTGCATTATTACTTCCGCGAAGTGCAGAGCGGTAAGGTTATGTTTTACCCTTCGTTTATTTGTCTATCAGTTGTCTGTCAGTTAGCAAGATAACTTGAAAAGTTAAGAATGGATTTGGATGACATTTTCATGAAACAATATATAAAACAAAAATATAACTAGCCCTCACAAAGCATGATTTGCAACAAGGTTGCAATGTTTTGATAACTTTTGACACTTAATAATATCTTTGTTATTTCAAATGCTAAAGGTATGCAGTGATGTTGCTAGGTACACATACTGCGTCCCTGACGCATAAAAATCTAAAGGGATGCATTAAATCCACTATCTATGCGTCTCAGGGACGCACGTCATTTTTCCCATGAAAAATGACACATTGCGAACAACAACTTATGTTTAAAATCACAGGAACTAGCAAAAAAAAACCTAGCCGTCAGCAGACCCCTTTATGCATTAACTTAGCGCAGACATGATCCCCATTGAGTACATGCTAGTTTAGCCAACTTGCTAGTTAACGCGGATTTCATTTCAAAATGTTTCCTGGGACCGCTTATTAGGTGCACCGCCCTCCCCCCTGAAAGCTTCATCCGTGCTTCGTGTAGCGCAGCGGTGCTCCGTGAACACGTGATCAGCTTTAATCATCTTCCCCTGCTCAGTGTTCAAACTGTTGTGTCTGGTTAACTAAGAATAACTCAGTCCATGTTGTTAGTTCTTTTTATTAAAAGCCTTTTGATCGTGTCTCATAGGTAGACATTCACAGTCAGCAAGCTACCTCAAGTACAAACGTTTCAATGGGAACTTCCAGTTTACAAAATAAAAGTCCGTTGGAGCAACGTTATTAGAATGTTACATTTGAACAACATCTCATCAGAGCTACAGAAGATAGGATAATTTAAATTAGGTTAATTTAAACTAAGTTGATCAAAACCTAATCATTAAACCTGATCAGATTCAGTAAACCATTGATCCCTGAGAGGAAATTGGGTGACATTAATGCTGTTCTCATACATCTTTATATGACATATAAATAATTAAAAAGGAGCAGTCAGAATAATCCATGTAACTACAATTTATATATACCTTTTAATTGTATCTTACTTTTTTTTTTACATACATTTTTGCTTAATTATGCATTTTTTATGTATTAGTATTTATTTTGTTTACTCACAGGAGTTAAAAAATGATAAATATTTTTAAATATATTAAAATATATTAACAAAAAAACGTAATTTGAAAAAATGAAAAAGTGGAAAACACGGAATTTGGGGAAAAAATAAAATGGAAATTGTAAAAAAAAATAAAAAGAATTTAATAGGGCCCTAAGTCAAAGATAAGAACTTGATGTTTCTAGGTATGATACATTGTGAACATTAACTTATGTTTGAAATCACAGTAACTAGCAAAAGAAACCAAGCCGTCAGCAGACCCCTTCACGCCTTAAATCAGTGCAGACATGATCCCTTTGTGTACGTGCTAGTTTAGCAGCTACAACAACAATCAGCAAGTTAACTAGCTGCTTACAATACACCACAAACATATTTGATCATTTTATTTTTCTCAACAGACTTTGCGCTGTTAGTTAAGTTCAATTTTTGTGCTATAAGTTTCATAGTGATTGACTGTTCTAACAAGAAGATTTTGGTGACAATTTATTTTTGGACAGTCATGGTGATGAGAATGTTTTGTTTGTGTTAAAATCAGCACTTTTATTGATAATTTATTTTTGTACAACAGACACCATTTTGTTTTCATTTGAATTGTATCTATACTATAATTCAAGGGACGTGTGAGTGTGTGTGTGTGTGTGTGCGTGCGTGTGGAGCAAATATCTCCCGGACACGGTGCAAGTTCGACCTGAAACTCGGTCGACGGGTTCCAAATACCCCAAGTGTGTGTATCTGTTATTTTGGAGTAATTTGGTCACTTCAAAATGTTTATTTTAATTTTATTTCACTTCTGGACGGCCCCGAAATGAAACCTATTCAGCTTTTGACCTCAGGGTGTGAGGGGGCGCTAGCGCACCATCTGTTGAGAGACGACTTCCAGCATCCATTTTGATCACAGTTGAGACGACTTCCAGCATCCATTTTGATCACAGTTGAGACGACTTCCAGCATCCATTTTGATCACAGTTGAGACGACTTCCGGTATCCATTTTGAAGGCGAAACAGATGAACTGTGAATCAACCGCTGTTCATCTATCGGCGTTAATCAGTTTTGTGGGACGTACTATTCTGGGAAACATGCATGTTTTTCTGTAGCAGAGCGCCCTTTATAGCGCACAGGGCGAATCACCTGCAAACCCCCCAAAGTCTGTTTAAACATGCACGTAGTTCTAATGTTGGCATCGGCAGTTAAGAAAGCTAAGGTAAAGCTTATCACATGGTGCTCGAGTGCTTCGACTGCTGCAGCCAAAGACGGAGCGATGAATGATGTGACTACATTTTTAGTCATTTTTATTATTGTTTTATCTTATAGTTACTGGTATTCATTACATTATTTTGTTATTGCTGTTATTACTATTATTATTATAGCCATTACTATTATTACTACTTTCACTATTATTATCTCCATCAAATCGTACGACTACTGTATTATTGTTATTGCTATTCTTATATTCTTTTTTTTTTAATATTATTCTTTTCTCTTATAGTTACTGGTATTCTGATTTTATTTTTATTATTGCTATTACCTGATTATTTTGTTATTGTATTATAGTTACTGGATCTTTATTATAATATTTTGTTATTGTATAATTTTACTACTATTTTATTAAAGTTATTGCCATTTTTATAATTACCATTATATTCTTTTTCATTATTAATATTTTTTATTATTGTTACTGTCTCATTGTTTTATTAGCATTGCTATATTATCATTATATTACCTTATAATTATTTAATTTTGTTTATTATTAATAGTTTTTAGCATATTATATTATTTTATTACTATTAATATCATTATAACATTACTTTTATTACTATTACTACTTTCATTATTAATACTATATCGATATCATTATCTTTGTATTATTAGCATTGCTATATTACCTTCATATTTATTATCATTGTATTATTAGCATTGCTATATAATCATCATATTTATTGTCATTGTATTATTAGCATTGCTATATTATCATATTACCTTATCATTATTTCATATTGTTTTTTTGTCGTATTATTGTTACTAGATTCTTATTATATTACTTTGTTATTGTTATTATTACTATTATTATTAATTTGACCATTACTATTATTACTATTACTATTTTCACTAATAATACTATATCCGTATCATTATCTTTATTATTATCAGGGCTCTACACAAACTTATCCAGTGGTGGCACTGGTGTAACGAACTTTCTCTCTTAGTTTTGGGGGTGTACAGCATAGACATACATACTGATGAATAGTTGACTTAACTGGCGTACCGTAGTTACCGTGTCTCTCTTAACAACCTGCAATGGATTATGTGCAAGAAGCGAGCGCATGTGTGATAGATAATGCACGGAGGACATTGCTGGCACACACACACAGTATTTATAATAAAAATATACTAAATGAGTAAAATTACACTAAAAACTAAACAATATTTATACAAAAAGTACACAAAATGACAACAGAAATGCATTAAAATGTACGAAAAGGCTCCAAAAACACACAAAATTACTCCAAAACACATTCATTACAGAAAAATACAACAAAAACATATGAAAATGACTCAAAATACACAAAACTAAATATTTATACAAAAATACACAAAATAACAACAGAAATGCACAAAATTACACTAAAAAAATACACAAAAATATTCCAGAATCACACTGCAATGGCAACAAAAAACAATAATTATACAAAAAGACAACAGAAAGATACAAAAATACTCAATTATACCCCTTATGCTCCCACATGAATGCATACTTCCGACGGGCACTGTACTAGTTTGTTTAATTTCAGATACATTTTAACATACATGAATATATCTGCTAATTATAGCCATATCATACCACCATTAAGAGCGTTTAACACTAAAATTTAAGAAATAGAAAAATATAAGAAATAGAAAGAAATGTTTTTTTTGGGGGGACCCATTGTATTTCCCAGAGACCCACTCAAATCACAACCTGTGGGTCCCGGGGACTCACTACATTTAAAACCTATCAACATCACTGTTTTGATTATCAATGAATCTAATAGTGTATATAAATTCAATGTAGGATTACAACATTGGGTAGAAATCACAATATGGGTGGAAATGAGCTGCTTGCTGAGTACTTTTCTAGTTGTATATGTTACGCACATTGTGGTTGGCGCGAATCTTGAGACGATCTATATATTCCATTCTATTTTTTCTTTTGCCCTCTGGCAAGAATCCCAAACTCTGCCTATGCAGATTAACTTTCTCTTTTCATTGTAGTACAGCTACTACAGACTCTGTTCTGTTTTTATGCAGACGATGATGCTGTCTGAGGTGAAAGTCACTGTGACGGGGACATTGTGATTTAGCAGCAGCTTTTTCCTGGCACGCTTTGAAAGCTCAGCACTGAGACACAGACTTGGAGTGAAAAGTGGAGAAACAATAAGATGAAAGTTTGGGTTAAAGAACAGAGCAAATATGTGGGCTAGAGAACAGAGATGAACACGTGCGCGTCAGATCAGAGCAGGGTAAACAGACAGAAAGTGTTACAAAGACAAAGAAGTAGCTTTAGCACCGCACCTTTCTGCAGACTCATGTCTACCATGCGAGGCTCAGCCAGCTCCAGGAAGAAGTTCTTGTTTTTCTCATACTCTTCATCGTCAATTACTTTCACGTGAATGAGTTTGCTGCAAAAAAAAGGGAGAATAACAGGAAAAAGAGAAAAGAGGAAGGAGGATGAGAGGACAGGAGAAGGACAGAGAGGGAGGAGAGAAGAGAGAGGTTAATTTGTGATGAAGGGACACAGGATGTGTGCACTGTAAGTCGGATTAATAATCAGCATGGAGGAAAGGTTAGGAGTTGAAAGGTCCAGCCGGTCTGTCAGCAGCGAGCTCATTGGCTACCTCGGCTGTCATGTCAATCACATTCATCATCAGTGTTGGAAACATGTGGAACGGAGGCTCGGCAGCTCTCCCCAGGCAGGGTGGATGAAAAGCACAACAATGAAGTGAAAACTGCCATCGCCGCTAATCAATCGGCCGCTAAAACGCATCACAAGGGCAAAAAGGCGAGCGGGCAATAAATGAAAGAAAGTGTCGCTATCCCGATCGATTTTTATGAGCCAGTGTGAGAGAACGAGAGAGACACGGCAGGACTTCTCCACCTCTGGGTGCTGAGCGCAGGAAGTCATTTATTATTTGAGGAGAAAAGCCCTTTAATGAAGTCAAACATCCAGAGGGGTAAGGCCTGTTTCTCCCTTTCTTTACAACAGAGCTGTGTGTGTGCGTGTGTGTGTCATCATAGCACACAAACCGCTCAATATGTTACTTCAGCCCCCGTGGCGCGCTCGCCACTGATTGCCCTAATTGATCTTTATAAAGAGTTATTGACTAGCGCAGGCAGCTAAGTGGTCAGTAGGTAGCGACACTTCTGTGGGCTTCAGCCTATCACAGCAGGAATTCATCCAGGAATAGAATTCAATTGGAGTGCGAACGCCTCATCACGTGGAATGAAAACAAACGGACAAAGCGACGGTGGCCCCGCTCACTGGAGCTGGGCAGTATATCGAGATTCAAGATATGTCGAGTTTTATATTTTGGCAAAATAGAAAATAATTTTACTTGTTTTATTTATGCAATCAAACAGTACAGATCATATCATTCAAGTATTTAATATTATTCATCCTTCTTTACAATTTTTTCCATATTTCTGAGATATATATTTTATAGCCAATTTTGTATTAAAATGCTTGTTTTAAAAGTCGCTGCTTACGCTACTTCTCACAATACCCAGACCTTCCCTTAAACAAGCCACACTACAGAACTCGACAGACAAGGCAACAACAGTGGAGATCAGCGCAGCTAGCCCTGAAATAGGAAGGACACACTTTATTATGTGTGTGACAACTTATGGAGCTGCACAAATACACGTTGGATGCCTGATTTTCAGGCAAGCTGTTTAGAAAGCATGGGTTGGCCCTAATAAGATGCATCACGTATGGAGCCGAAAAGTAAAGTTAATTTCCTTTTTTTGTTGTCTTGCTCGCTATAAGGCCTTTTGTGCATTTCTGTTGTCCTTTTGTGTATTTTCCCTGTAAAATCAATGTTTTTTTGGACCCATATTGTGTATTTGTATTGTCATTTTGTTTTTTTTTTTTTTTTTTTTTTTTAAGTAATTTTTGTGTATTTCTTGTTGTCGTTTTGCTTGTTTGTTAGTACTGTGGGTTTACGGAGTGATTTTTTGTGTTTTTCCTGTCTTTTGCATACTTTTGTAATTTTCTGTCATTTGGAGTAATGTGTGTATTAGTTGTTAATTTTTGTCACCGTTTTATATGTTTCTGTTGCATTTTCTGTTTTTCTTGTCTTTTACTGTATTTTCCTGCAATGTAATTATTTGTATTTTTTTAATGTATTCTTGCTTGTGTTTTGTGTATTTTTAGTCATTTTGTATGTTTACTTTGGGGGCCGCATAAAATTAGACCAAGGGCCGCCAGTTGCCCATGTATGACTTACTAGTTCCCATCCTGTCAAGAGTACTGATATATCCTACTCAAGTAGAAGTACTGTTATTTGATTGAAAATTGTACTCAAGTACAAGTGCAAGTAAGTCATACATAAAATATTCAATGCTGTTTTGGTGCATTATGTTTAATCTGATTGGTCGGCTATGATGTGACTCATTTAATTGTTGTCTGATCAATTCAGTTTTTGCAGTTTACAATTTCCACTGATCATTTTAAAACAAAAAATGATAACTAACTCAGTAACGGTTGGGTGTAGAAATGTAACATATTACTTTACTTCTTTTAAAACGTACTTAAGTACAAGTAAAATGACTGATTTAGGAATATACTCAAAAAAGTACAAGTACCCATAAAAACAACTCAATTACAAGTAAAGTGACTACTTGTATTTTGTTACTTTCACCTCCGCACATGCCTCACATCAGATGGATATCAAAGTTCCCCAGACATCAGAACAGTTCTTCCTTCTGCTTCTCAACAGTCTCACTGATTGCATTGCACCTTGATGATATCCATGAGAAGTGAAAAGATGAAGCACTGGAGTCTAAGGTAAAAGATCCTCACACGCGCACGCACACACACACACACACACACGCACACACACACACACACACACACACACACACACACACACACACACACACACACACACACACACACACACACACACACACACACAGCCTTCCTGACATTCATACATAAACCAAGAGGGACCACAAATGAAAAATCTCTAACTATGCAGTCATGCAAATGGACAAAACAGTTGCATATTTAATGTCAGAGGGAATGAGCAGCAGGACCCAAATTTCTCCCTCTGTGGAACCAATGGTGTTTCCAATGCAGGAATCATGCTCTTAATTTGTTGCAGACCAGATGGCTATATATGTGCACTTGGAAATAGAGCATAAAACACATATTTGGTTGCCAATGTTGGCAAACAAGGCCAGTACAGCTAACCTGGTTGGATTATATGAGCAAGGACACAGTTTGTTGACTTAAGTCAACACTAAACTGCAGGAAGAAAGGAGCTGTACAAATACTATTTGTCTTTGTATAAATAAATGAGTCATCCATCTATGGTGGCTGCAAAGTGCAAATCACTTTTACAAACTCCACAACAAATTCACATTTTTTAAAACAAATTTACATTGGACCTTGAATCACCAAAACAATCAATGTAGACTTTGACAGGAAACACAGACAATCGGTCTAGAATTTTCCTGCCCGATCCACTCTAGATTTAGGCTACGCACTACAATCTCAAAGAGTATATCGTGTCATCCATAAGTATGAATAGGATGATGAGAGTTCCCACTGAAGCATACTTCCAAGTTTGCATTTCAAACACATTAACAAACCCCTCAAGCACACTGAAGCTAAAGCTCTGTTGATTCTCCACCTTTGAAAGTACTGAAAACATTTTAAGTGAAAAAGTGACCAAGTAAAATATCAACATGCGCTCATTTGATCCATAAAACTTGTGGAAACACATTTAATTCCCATATTCCAGAGATTTTTGGAGCCCCTCCATTGTGCTACTGACTACACTTCTGGTTAACTTCAAAACAAAAGCCCCATTAACAAAAGCAATAAAAAACTAATTGAAGACAATAATAGATGCATTTATTTTGAAAATGGGATGTTTGACTATTAGCTTAAAGCTGGTCCCAGGACGATTTTACATTCTGCTCGCAATGCATCATGAGGCAGTTAAGTATGACTAGTGTGCCCTACTTACAAAAATGTCCCCATATAATAAACATCTGGGTATTTCTCTCGTACTCAATCTGTTCATACTATCTAATGTGAATGCACTACATACTTATTTTGACATCAAACTTTAGTACGTTAGTATGACATTTACAACACAACCATAGTGTTTAGTTTGTCTGGTAATTCTAGGACCACTGGATTTGTGGAGTTTGTAGTCGTGATGTCATATTTTACACCTGTGATATTACAAATGTTTTATACACATATTTTAGATGTAAAAATGTAACCTTGATGTACAAATATGTTGAAATTGATCTTTTACCCAAAACATCTGTATTTTTCTGCTACGACCCACTTGAGGTTAATTAACATATTGATATAAGTACACTGATGATGATAAATTAGGCAGTTTCACAATTATTCACAGTTATTTTGACTCATTGGTATCACACAAAATGCACATTTTAAACAAGGATGTATAGTATATACACATTCTGAGTGTTTTAGATGTTCGTGTGAATTTGGGATTTATAGGGGAGAAAGAAGGGAAATGGAAAGTTAAAGTAATGAAATTAATAAAACTTTACCAAAATTAAATTATGGACTATGAATCTAGAATTTTTGATTGAGAGAATTAGAATTTGCAAGCACACACCATTCTGCCAGAATGAATGCAGTTTTTTACCCTCTTTTGAACAGGCGTGATGACGACAGGATGTTTTCCACTCATTCACTATACGGGCCCGCGGGGAGACTGTCAGCCTGGATGGGTTCTGGTTCTCCTTCTCACAGGGCACCACTCCTGGGCGTCGATGGGTAGTTTAACCAACAAGTTCTCAAATCAAAGTCGGTAGAGTTCGTTTAAAGGTTACTCATTGAAAGCTATACAAATTGACTGGCTCCAAAAATTAGAAAAAGCTAATTCAAAAAATGGAGATAAAACCTAAAGTTAGTCATTGTGGAAGGGGCTTGCAGCCACTTCCTGACTGGAGAGAAGTTCAAATAATTTCTCAAAAATTCTGTATCACTAAACTGAAAAACTCCTCTAAGTTAGAGGCAAAGAGGAGGACTGGATGAGACTGAGCAGAGGTCAGAGTGTAAGAGTGCAAAAGAGCGAGGGATTTTATAAACATGTCAGGAGGTTATCTGATTGGCTAAAACACATCTGCAATACAGGAGTGAGTGAGACCTGATTGGTTAGCAGAAAGAAGCGGGAGTCTTAACTTTCCAATAAAGAAGACAAGATGGTGGGGCTATTCACATGTGTACTTTTAAACAAAAAGGGCAGAAATGGCCAAAATGGAGGATGGGTATGTGCAAGTTACAGGATGAATTTTCTTAAGACTTTTAAATAAAACTTTTATAAACATCATGAAATTCAGATTGTCAATTGATTATCTGTTAAATGACTGATTTGAATTATTTCTAGCTTTAAGCATAACCCAAAAGAAGAAAAAAAAAACATGTTGATTAATCACTAATGATTTAAGACACACCTTCCCTGGAAAAGTCTTAAAGGTATTGTAGACGATGTTTAGCTTCCGGGTGGATCATCAATATTATTGGTTCTACCAATTGTCAATCATGTTTATGAAAGGCCGTCGTACGTGCTCGTGCTCATGCCCGGTGCGCACCGGGTCCTTTGAAAATGGATTTTCACTTACCGGTGGCGAGTCTGACATAGTGGAAAAAGTGCTTTTGTAAGGTAAGCTTGTATGACCGATGTCCACACCAACTTGTAAACAGAGCTGTGCACGAGGAAAACGGGGCTCGTGCACGCTCTCCCGCACACGTAGGCGTGTTGCGCATGCGCGTTTTTTTTTTTCAAAATGTGGAGAGGGTGTTTCTTTTTTAAAAATCGTCCACAATACCTTTAAGTTAGAGATTAAAACAATAATAATAATACTACTAATAATAATGCATAAATTTTATATAGTGCTTTTTTGGACACTCAAAATCGCTTTACAGAATCAAGGGATTATTCTTTCACTCCACCCTTAGTGGTGGTAAGCTACTGTTGTAGCCACAGCTGCCCTGGGGCAGACTGACGGAAGCGAGGCTGCCAAAGTGCGCCATCGGCCCCTCCGTCCACCACCAACACTCACACTACATTCATATTTCGCAATGTGAGTAAAGTGCCTTGCCCAAGGACACAATGACAGATACCACTGGGGTGACTGCCACGACATTGTGGTACCAGGAATTCTCAGTGGTCTCCCATCTACCTACTAACCAGGCCCAAACCCGCGTAGCTTCCGAGATCTAATGGTTTAAAAGTTGAGGTCACATGTCTTAAATGGATAACACGTGTAGTTCTGCCTTTAAAGCATTGGATGGTGTTGTAGCTTTTATTTTTATTTCTTCCTTTCCAATCTTCATGTTGAAAAAGATGTCTCTGATGTAGGGTGTCAGGTTATCTCTGTGGTATGTGTCTGTTCTTTGGGGAGGATGATGGGAGTGTCAGCAAGGGGTCTGCAGGTGTGGATGAAGAAGGGCTGGGATTTGAAGAAATTTTCCTTGGTCCTTTTTGTCTGTTTTTGAGTCATAAAATTTCAAATGTGCAACAGCATTTATTCAGTTAAAGAAATCATGCAGCCACTAAAGAGGTGCGTAAACTTTATAAACGTGTTGGTATATGAGGGTCACATGATCAACATTCATGTCAGCATTAAAATAATGACTATTCAGAGCATTAATACAGGAAATAACAAAGAGTTTGATCATCTTTGAATATTTTTGTTGTCATTTTGTGGATTTGGAATACTGTCGTGTTTTTAGAATAATTTTGTGTATTTTTCTGTAATTTCTGTAGGTTTGTTGTAGACATTTTGTTTATTTTTAATTTTCTTTGTATAAGTCATTTTGTGTGTTTTTATTGTCCTTTTGTATATTTGGCTGTAATTTCCTTTGAATTTTGTATTGTTCTTGCTTCCATTTTTGTATTGTATAAAATTGTTCCTGATTTTTGTGTTTTGGGGGTAAGTGGAAGCAATTTGTGTTATTTAGGAGTTGTTTTTATCATTTTATATTTAAAATAATATTATTATTAATAATATTTTTTAATTCTCTAGTACTTTTTGGTTACTTTACATTGAAGATTTATTATTTTGTTATGAGAGCATCCAAAGACCAATAATGAGTGTTCATGTGATTTAAATTAATGGTTGTTGTAAATCAATTAATGTAAATACAATTGTTATAATCATAATTATTTCTCTGTAATCTTGACATCCCTAGTTAGTTATAGGAGCTTTTTTTGTTGACTTTAATATAGAAATATTATGACTTTAATATCAAAATATTACGACTTTAATATCAAAATATTACGACTTTAATATCAAAATATTACGACTTTAATCTCGAATTATAACAACTTAAATCTTAAAATGTTATGACTTTAATATTAAAATTTAAGATTTTATTAAAATACAACTTTAATCTTGTAGTGCCCAGATTTTTTTGTTATTTTAATGTGGCCCTAATACGCTGTTGTAAAATATTTATCTTATCAGAAGCAGAAAAGTTTTATATACATTATATTATAATATAACATACCACTGACCATACACCAGATCTGCAACACTTAAAACATTTGTCACAATGTTTCAGTGAAAATAAACATTTAAAGATGGTTAATTTAATCCTAAAACTGCATCACGTGTAGCAGTATTTAACTGAACTAAGTAGTTACTACATCTGTCATCTATCTTTGTGAGTTTGATTCCTCGAATGTAAATTAGGGGACATCACATCAATCAATAAATCAAATGTTATTTGTATAGCACTTTTCATATATATATAATTAAAAGTGCTTTATATCATTAAAATACAATAAAAAAATACCCCATGCAAACAATCCACAGAAAACCCCACAATAAAATGCAGCTCAAAGAGCCTTCAGAAAGACAACAACAAACAGAAAATCCACCCCGTACAAACCCTGTCCACTGCACACAGAAACACAGGTTAAAATAAGGACAATGGCCCGTAGGCCCTGTGTGTTGGTGACCACTGCTCTATCGTGTACAGTGAAACTAAATCAAAGCAGCTAAAAAAAAAAAAAAGAATGCCAGATTTCTCACCACGCTTCCCCTTTGGCCAATTCGATTAGAGTAGTGAGATAGAATTAATCAGCACTGGTCCTTTTGACCTTAACATGAAGGCTGTGGCCCCCTTAGCTGGGGTATTAGTGTGAGAATTGCCACTGGGTAATGGCAGGTGATTAGAGGGCTCACACCTCCACTGTACAGCCTCTGGAGCTGAAAACTGGGATGGCACACACGCGCACACACACACAGAAAGAGAGAAAAGTGTTGAAGATGTACAGAGCCAATAAGCAACAGCTACAGAGACCAGAGGCAGATGCAAACCCACACAGTCTGCTCTGCTGGCAGCTGCCTTTTCTTAGACAGCACATTTACTCGTTGGATTCCAGACACTGAAGAATAAATCCACAAGGAGTGGGAACGCTTTGAGGTAGACTCACACACTGTTGGTGCCGACACACTTTAAATAACCCCCTCTTTTCTCTGCAAAGCTTCTCATTGCTGATGTTTTCAGTGAAAGCAGTGATGATTCAGTTAAACAGAATATTAGCACCGTCCAACAACTCCAACCTGAGCTCTGGGGTGCTTTTGCTTTACATAAAGAATGGAGGAAAGTGCATGCGGTCTAACACTGTGTGGCTTACTAAGTATAGAAACAAATCGAAAAAGAAAATACACAAAGCAACAGCAACAAAACAAACAAAATTAGAAGAGGTAGATTAACAAATAAGATTGATGTAGTTGGATCGTAGGAATATAAATGGGATTCATCAGTCTAATGCAGTGTTTTTCAAAAGGGGGTACGTGTACTCCTAGGGGTATGCAATGGCACTACAGGAGGTACTTGAATGAGAGAGAGTGGAAAATTAACAAATAAAGTGATAAAACTATAAAAAATAAAACTATTCCGGAGCCTCTAAATCATGGTTTTTCAACCTTGGGGTCGGGACCCCATGTGGGGTTGGCCTGAAATTTCTGAAAAATGAAAATAGATTTTAGAGATCTGTGAATTATTATAAAATTAAAACAACACAAGTTATAACAACTGTATTTCTATACATTCACTTTGTGAAATAAAAATTTTGTTCAACTAAAATGCAGTAAAAAAAAAAATAATAACTGAGATCAAACATGATCAAAAACGAACTCGAGAAAAAAATGTTTTTGGGGTCGCCAGATATTCCTGATATCAAAATGGGGTCACAATCCATTAAAGGTTGGGAACCAGTGCACTAAATCCTGTTTCATTCCACTTATTCACAAATATTCTTTAGAATGTGTGTTATCACTCATTCATTCATAATTATGCTCTATAGTTGTTTTGAAATAGTTTTCTCAGCAAAATGTTGTAGTCGGACAAAACGTGGAACTTGGATTCAGAAGTAAAAGACGGGGTACAAGAGCCAAAGAAGTTTGAGAACCACTGCATTAGAAGATCTATGCCTAACAAAATACATTATTATGTACCATATTCATTTAATTGCCTTTTAAAAATAGGACTACTTTACAGTTTTATAGCCTGTATTACACCATCTTGAAATCACATGATTGATGTCACACGGCCCACTGCCCTATTGTTGTGACTTTTCAAGCTGGGTCATGACACAATCTACTTAATGACACCAAAAACACAAAATGAATGCAAAAACAGACAACAAAATACACAATGATTATTGTAAAAAAATGAAAAAACATTTGTTTTCTGTGTAAATGTTCTGATTGGTCTTTATTCTAATGCTGACATGAATGTTGATCATGTTGCTCTGGGATCAGATACAATCACATGTTTGTGGCCCCGCCCCCTGTGATAAATTCTGAGCTACAGTGTGTTTCATGTTTTGTTGGTTGATAAATTGCGAGCAGTGTTGAATTTCGAGGAAAGGCAAAGCTGACATTGAAGAAGGAAATGGTTGAAGTTTTGGTGACTATGTCCAACCACACCAATGTATCTGCTCCAATCAAAACACATCTCATGTCTGCGAAGAGGAGGGAAATGCCCCAGTGCCTCATGGGAAATCACCCTCTTAATTCAGCAGGTTGGGTATCTGTCGACAGACGTAGATTATGGGACTCCTTATGGTCCTCCTCATTGCTTTTCTCAGGCAATCTTAGAGAAAATACCGAAACAGATTTGTCAGAGATTTCATGGTGATCTGATGACAAAGTCTCCCCTGATTCAATAACCCACACCTACACAAAAAGCTCATCTGCTTTCTCACAACTGTCTCTACTCTTCCTTGTGTTGAGCTGACAAATGACAGCAAGCTTGACAGATTCAGAAGAAACACTAGACTCCGACAAACCCTGAAACATCAACCGGCAGCTGGAGTCATTCATTAACGTTCCATGAAGCAAACAAAACGACAAGAATAACTCACAAAAGACTCAACACAGCTCTGCTACGCAGAGGTGAAAGTAACGGATTACAAGTACTTACGTTACTGTAATTGAGTTACTTTTATGGGTACTTGTACTTTTTTGAGTATATTTCTAAATCAGTAGTTTTACTTGTACTTAAGTATGTTTCCTAAAGCCGTGATGAAGACAAAGTGGATAGGAAAAGAGTAAGTAGGGAATATTTGGACCACCTTGTGATGTAGTAAGGAGATGTGGATCGCCTCAGTCCAGGCCTCCGACCCACTATCATTAGTTCTTCTTGCCCACTCTTGTTGTCATGGATACAAAGCCTTTTTTTGCCAGCAGATATCTTCTATAATGAGACACGTGACACAGAACTGAGTGTGTGAGACCTGAGTCTCCTCCAAACGTCTCTGTTCATTCACAATTGTGAATCTGAATCCAAACTGTCCTCGTCTGGAGGGAACAAAGAGTCTAAACAGATTTGTGTCCGCCTGCCTACACGCACACGCACAAACACACACACACACAGCTGCTGCAGGTGGAAGGAGGCACGGAAAAGAGGATGAGCAGCGGATCACTTCTTATCTCCTGTCAGGTCAGCAGCTCTCACCCCTTAAAGCTACTGTCCTTTATTCTGTAGCAGAAATGTAATTTCCTTTTCAAAATAAAGGACTCTATCATAAAAAAGAAGAGATAAGACCTGCAGATCTGTCAAGTGATTCGTGAAAAGTCAGAGGTGTGATCCTGACTTTTGGATATTCACCATGGACATGGAATGTATCAGAAGGCTCGGCTTGGCTTTCCTAAAGACTTCACCAACATCAACAATCCAAGAAAATGTAGTTGATTTAACAAAACAAATAGTGATGGCAAGGATTTTCTCAGAAATTCTGAGCAATAAACAAATGAACGAACAAAAGAAAAGAAAAGATGAATAGGATTAGAAGAGTCATTCTTTGTCTCATAATGATTGCACTTCTTGTAGTGTTGACCTTTGACAGCATGTGCAGACAAGGGAAAAAAAAAAAAAAAGACTTTGTTGATATCCAGAATGCACACAACTGTGGAGCTCTTAGTGACTTTTTTCTCAATAGAGACTAGTGACAAATGTAGGGAATTTATCTTGTGTTATTGGAGAGTTTTCTGGAGTTTTAGAACAGTGGTTCCAGAAATGTTTGGACCGTGATCCCATCTTCATATCAAGAATTTCTGGCGAGCCTAAAGACTTCTTAAGAATTCTTTTTTGGTCATTTTTGTTATACTGTACAGACAAATACAAAATTGCCAGTATTAGTAACAAGTAGTGCCAGCTCAGATATTTTTATACTGCATTTTGTTGTAATTTTTATTAACTAGATTTACTGTATATTTGACAAAGTGAAAGAATAGAATACAGTTGTTTACGATTGTGTGTTGTTTTAATTTGTAAAAGAATAATAATATAAAAATAAACAATTTTTATTCAGTAATTTTTTTTTTTTATCAATTACTGCACTTTCTGCTTTGAGCCCCTCCCCCGTCCCAAAGTGCTCACAGGCAGCTGCAGATCAGAGCAGGCCTGCACCACTCCACATCCAGACTGTAAATACATTGCTCATGTTCTCTCCACCTTGGATAAGCTTCTCTTAGGTTTACACGTGATTTATCCCATCTGTTCTTACTCTCCCTCTGAAACCAGTATGAGGGGCGGACCCTGTGCAGTCATGGAGGTCCGCACAGACTCAAAGAGGACCTCCATAAGTCCATTCCTCCCGAGTGCCTTAAGACTGTTGCTTTTCCATGTCGGTCTTCCTGGAGCAACCGTGGCTCATGTAGTAGACATGTTTGGGGTTCGATATAAGTCTATACCTGTCTGTAAGACACTGAGCCTTAAGTTGCTCCTAGTGTTAGACTAGCGCATTGCATGGCAGCTCAGTCCCATTCGTGTGATAATGTGAGTGTGAATGGGTGAATGTGCTGATATTGTAAAGCGATTTTAGACTACTTCAGTGTGGGGATAAAGCGCTATGTAAATTGATTCCATTTACCATTCAGTTTTCGGCCCACTTCAACCATTGTGTTTAACTCCCAATTTCCACTGGATCCGTAACTGCTGTGTATCTGCTGTAGATGAAGGGAAAAAGCAGAGATGAAGAACAAAGGGGGTGGGACACCGAGAGGATGACTAAAAGGGAGGTGGGTGCGCTCTGTAATTTCAGGCAGGTAAAGAGGAAACGTGAGAGAAGGTCCTCTTTTACAAGAACACAATGCAATAAAACACTCTGAGATGAAGTGTTTGATGGAGGGAGACACTGAGGGAGACAGAGGAAGCAGCTGAGGGTCTGCTCAGAAGGAGCACAGCACACTCCAGCTGAGGGCGACTAATGGACATGCACTATTCTGGGTGTGGGTGTGAGTCTGTGACAGCTCTCAGAGGCCCAGCCAAGCCAAGTCAAGGCGCCTGCAGCTGAATGACAAACACCATCACATTTAATGAGTTGGGAGAACAACAACTTTCCTTCAGCATCAGGAAGAAGGAAATCAAAGACGCTTAAAAATGATCATAAACAACAACCTAATGAAATATCACAAGTCCTCCATAGGTCACAATCACACACCAACCAATGGCTGTCTTCATATACTAATCCAGGCATGGGTAATTTATCACAAGGGACACAAACATGTGATTATTGATCTGAGAGTCGTATGATCAACATTCATGTCAGCATTAGAATAAAGAGTATTAATCAAAGCATTAACATAGGAAACAACAAAGAGGTTTTGTGGTTGTTTTGTTTTCACGTTTGTGTATTCTTTTTGTCATTCGTATGTTTTCTTCCCATTTTGTGCATTTTTTAAATACTTTTTTTTTTAAGTCATTCTGGTTATTTTTTGTAGTCATTTTGTGAATTATAGGAGACAGAAATCCTTACAACGCTCTTCACTGTTTCTCACATTAAGGTCGTAAATCCTCGTCAATCCATTCCATGCAGATCTGGTCCAAGGCATTAGCATTTTTGAATGTGTTCAGAATGCCTGATTCTTTCCATTATATGAGCATGTGTAAAACAGACAAAAACAATTTCATAGAATCCCTTACAGGCATTCAGTGCTACAAAGCAACATCAAAGTCAGCTTTTCATTTTTTTTTTTTTACCTTCTAACTCCACTTTGATTTATGACATCCAGTGGCTTTTAAAGTAAAGGCATGAAAAATCATGGCATCAAACCACAGTAAAAAGGATTGAAGATTGTAGAATGATTGGTAGCTTTGATTTGTGTGTGTGTGTGTGTGTGTGCGTGCGTGCGTGCGTGCGTGTGTGCGTGCGTGCGTGCGTGTGTGTACGCGTGTGTGTGTGTGTGTGAGAGAAACCACTGTCTTCTTGACCTATTCTCTGTGACATTCACACATGCTGTGACACTGCACTGAAGTCTTACACAGTAAAACACACACTTGATGATCACAGTTTATAGCTCATGCTCCAGTGCACGTAACACTCCCATATACACTTGTTAGCATTTACTCACATCTACAACAACGTTTACAGCAGTGTAATCAATGTGTTGTGATGGTAAGCACTGGAAACACTGCTCCCTGATCAAGGTCTACCTGAAGAGGAACAATTTTACAATGACTTCTATTGGTGTACACGCAGCATGTGTCCTCAACACCAAGACAACAACTGCAGATGTCCTTTTATAGTTATTGGAGGAAAAATGACCTGCTTAAGAAGGGCTGGGACAATGGGATTTTGTGCCAATTCACTAATACTCTGAAGCTGATTTGATAATTCTGATTCATTACATTACTATGTGTATTGCAATTTGATAATTCATTTCCTTATTTTCCCTTTTCCAAATCATACATATTGTTTATCCCTGTAAAGCATCTTTGAGCACTGTAAAAGCGCTATACAAATAAAATGTAGGGATGTTACGATTAATCGTAAGGCAGTTAAAAATCGATTCATAGGTATCACGGTTGATATCGATTTTCTGAAAATTGAATCGCAGTACTTTTTTTTAACTTTATCCACAAGTGTAGGCGGCGGGCGGAGTCTGCAAATACTTTCTTTCTGGCCGCCTTCTACTCTTAAATATGTTAATAAATGATTCATTACCCCTTTAGCACCGAAAGAATATCTGTAATATTACTTGAATATCTGTAAAAGTCACGTTTTTCTATTAGCTCTGTCTGCTAGCATAGCTTCTCTTCATCACTGCATGATATCTGCATGCCAACCGACCACTGTGTTACCAGCGCCCTCTGCTGGTCCAAACAAATATGACGTAAATCAGTGTAATCACGTTTTTTTTTTTTTTTTTTAAAGTCCAATTGTTAAGGCAAAAAATACATTTTCAGTTGCACTTTTAAAAGAAAAAGAACTATTATGCAGTTTTGCATTGTTTATTATAGAACCACAATTTAAATTAATAGGCTTCATTTTCATTTGTATTATTCCTTTATTTATTTCATTCAAGATTTTTTTTTAGTTAAATTGCATTGTTTTGAATTGTTTATCAATGAATTCTTTTGACAATGAAAAATAAAAGGAAAATAGTACAGTATTTTCTAGTTTTTTTCCCAAAAAAAAAAATTGTCTACAGTCCCATTTTGTAAAATAAATCGTGAGAGAATTGTATCATGAACCCAGTATCGTGAATCGAATCGTATCGGGAGTTGAGTGAATCGTTACATTCCTAATAAAATGTATTATTATTATTATTTTTAGAAGTATAGTCCTACACTTCTGGAAACAATATATCATGTTGTCATAGTCCTAAAAACAATTCACATCGTCAGTCAGTCAGTCAGTCACTCACTCAGACATTGTTTACATTGCACATGAACATGCACGACACAACATGTAGTACCAGTATGTTTTAGGTAGGGCTGGGCGATGTGGACAACAATTCATATCTCAATATTTTTTTTATCAAATACAATATAATATACGATATAAATCTTGCTATTTTTAATACAAATAAATACTGACCAGAAAGACAATTGAGGGTAAATATTTCTGATGCAAAATGCCATACGGGCACATTTATTAACAAACAGCTGCACACACAATATGTGCCACTTTTGGCTTTTTCTCCTATAAAGGAGAACAGTGAGTTGTGCTTGTCGTGCTGTAGTTTAATACAAAATTAGTGTAAATAGTAAATAAGTAAATATACAGGTATATATATATATATATATATATATATATATATATATATATATATTTATACATACATACATACACACACACACTGGTCATTGTCAGCTTCTAATGAATATGTAAAAATGTAGAAAAAAATATTTGCATAGAAAGTGTATAACTCTGAGGTGTAACAAAAAATAACTTAATTCTTTAAAAGAATTAAGTTATCACAAGAAATCACATTTCTTGTGATTCAAAACATTGTTTGTGCAACATTGTACTATTCTATAATGTAAACGATGAACAGAAAATTAGAACCTCAGCTGTAAAGCTGGCATGATTAGCTTATTTAAAACTTGGTTTGAAATGCAATTATGTAATGTAAACAATGTACAGTCATTTTTCAATGTAGCAGTAGAACATCAGTAATGATAAATCATTGGTTCCTATCAACAGCAGCAATGAAAAATGGAAAAAAAATTCTATTTAGAGAGTGCATGGCTTATTAGCCAGAACATTGTTTTGTTTTGTTGTTTTCCTAAAAAAGATGTTTTGTTTTCCTTTGTTTTTTAACTTCAGTGTATTGCATGGTGTTACTTTCGTCCTGACTATGGGGGACAAATGTAACAAAGTGCAACATATAGTCAACATCAAATTCCACATTACACAGAAGATAGGGTAATTTAAATTGGATTAATATAAACTAAATTGATCAGAATTTAATCAATAAACCTGCTCAGATTCAGTAAATCATTGATCCCTGAGAGGAAATCAGGTGACATTAATGTTGTTCTCATACATCTTTATATGACATATAAATAATTAAAAAGGAGAAGTCAGAATAACACATGACACTACAATTTATATCTACCTTTTAATTGTGTGTACTTTATTTTGACATACATTTTTGTTTAATTATGAGTTTTTTTTATTTATTATTATTTATTTAACCTGTTTTGAGTGTGATTGGGAAAGATGTAATTAAACAGAAATGTGTAAACTGACAGTGAGATGAGTACAATTTTGAAATGGAAAATCGGAGGCTCTAGCAAAGCTGTCATTAAGTTTATTTGACCAAATCTCCCTACAGAACTACTGTCCTGCCGTCATACTGGGTTACAAACCTATCCTAAAGGGATCATCCAGTGTTTATACAAGTTTGACCTAAAGTCTTTGAAATCTACTTATTAGAAGATGTATGCTTTACAAAACACATTACTATGCACTATATTCATTAAATTGCCTTTTAAAAATGGGACTACTTCATAGCCTGTGTTCCACTATCTTGAAATTGTGTGATTCATGATGTCACACGGCCCCACTTTTTATTGTTTTCTACTGACGTGAAGCATTCAGCCTGTTTTTTCAGTATTTTAGCTGCTTTTTCACTCAAAATGACAACTTGTGCTGCTTTTGGTTGCTCTAAAAAAATCAGGAAAAGTTAAAGATGCTGATGTAACCCTGATGTTTCAAGGGTTAAAATACCTGAAGCTGTGCAATATAATAAAGAATCCCTATCAATAACTAAAGCATCACTAGAATTAAACTGAAGATCATTTTTGCCACATCAATATTGAATTTGAGATAAAGCCTAACATGAGATGTCTTAGAGAGAATGAAATAAAACATTTTCAGAATATAACTTGAAAGTCTTTTCTGAAGCAAAAAGCTTCTATGGTCGACCCTTATGATGACCTGCATTTGTCGGCATGAGTCTAATGTTATAATAGATGCTGCCATGGATTTAAACGTCTGTGCATTATCAAAGACAATTTAAAAAAAAAAAAAATGACTGTTAACCTAATGACTGCTTTTAAACATTAATTTGACAAATTTATCAAAGTCAAAACCCGGAAACGTCTCCACTCATGTCTTTGACTCAGGATGCTCTAGCTGCGATAACACTCTTTGGATCATTTTCCATTCACATAACCATCTTAAACATAACACCTAACAATAAAGTGACTCTTGCTTTACTGAAACCACTGTGTACCACCATCATTTTTTGTTTCATGCTGTGGACACAACTTTTAAACTCAATGCGTTTTGATCAAGTTATTTCGTGTGAATGCATCTTATTACAACACTTCATTCATGTGCGCAGCACGTAAAATGTGCAAATTGTGTTGACAGGCACACAAAGTGAATTGAAAGCCAAACTAGGAATGTAACTAAATTTCCGTGTCACAAAATAAACAATTATATAAAAGTTAAAGATTCATAAAATCAATTCAAGTAAAAAGGTTTGACCATTTGACCCTCCTACTTCCCGTAGAAGCTCAGACACTGCATGTTTACAGAGCTCGAGACTGCGACCAAAATGGTCGCATATGCAAGTATATTTTCAATGTGTGCGAGTGAAAATTTTATCTAGTCGCATCCGTGCGAGTTCTTATAGGGCAGGGGTGTCCAATTCCGGTTCTCGAGGGCCACTATCCAGCATGTTTTAGATGTTTCCCTCTTCCAACACACCTGATCCCTGTTAGAGGGTGACCTTATTTTATACGGAGCGGCTGGGCGCTTCATCACGTCCCACAGAGTGCACTTCTCTTTATCTCTCGCTGCGCTGTGGGATTATCGTAAAACCATCTCTAAAAAGGCACTGCAAATTAGCTGGCGGCTAGGTTGACCGAGGATTTCGGAGTGGAGGCTGGCTTGACCGCAGTGCTGCTGGTGAGGAGACGGTACACGCGCACGCAACTTTGCTGCGGGTAATGCAACGGTGAATGCACCGAGTATTAAACACCAATGAGCTCCTTTGGAGTGCGCGTGGTACACTATGAACAGAGCCAGGCAATAACGAGTCCTTCACTGAGTGTGCGTTCACATTGAGAGCAGCAGTAAAAAGGAAGAACGTGCCGAGCTCAGCGATAGAGCATACATCAAATTAAATCAAACATTATTCTATATAATTTTAACTGTATAGAATTTCATACATTGTCTTCATTGAGAAAGTATTTTCAGCTCCAGGAGGACTTTAATCCAGGTGATGTGAGGTTAAATGGTTCCTTGTAGAGTAAGGAACAGGGTTAGGAGACCCCACTAAAAGAACTGGACCCTCTGAATTTAATTCCATGGGGTGAAGCAATGCAGATGTTAAGTTGGTTTTGCTACTATTAACTTAATTCAAGTGCAGCATTTCTGTAAAATAAAAAAAAACAGAATATGTGTAACCTGTTGTTATGCTTTGCTGTTATTTAAAAAAAAAAAAAAAGTTACATCTTTTAAAATTATCTAAACTAAATCACCTGTTATTTCAGCCACTGCTTGTTTCAGAAAAACTTAATATTGACACTAAAACATTAAAACATTTAGCAAATATATCTCGAGTCATTGTCAATCTTTACGTCATACAAAACTACGGTACGCCAGTTAAGTCAACTATTCATTAGCATCCATGGCTATGCTGTACACTACCCCCATCCCCGCTCAAAAAAAAAGGTGCGACCAAATTCTGTGCTGGTGTGACCAACTGAAAAAGTTAGTCGCACCAGTGCCACCACTGGAAAAGTTAGTGTAGAGCCCTGGTTTACAAGATGGAGGAGAACTCGAATGCTTCCTCAGCTTATAAGTCGGTGGTATGTCGTGTAGAAGTGTGCCAATACATCGATTATTAGATTAATCACGACTCAACACGTGATGATTCGATAACGATTCAAAAATGTTAAAATTTGATTGTTTTTAGCGTGTTGGTGTCTGCTACCCTCAGTCTGCTCCCCTAGCAAACAACAGTGTAGAGGATCACACTCAGATGAGTTGAATGCCTCTGGAGAATGAGCTCTGCAGCTGTACAAGCCTTTTCAATTAGGCTCTTTGCTTTGCTCTCCATGTTTCACCATTACCGTCTTTTAAAAAAAAAACAGAGGTCAGGGACAAGACTGTCCTAAGACCTCCTATTTAAAGTGATAGCAAAAAATGGGAGGAAAATACGGAATTCACTTCCTGAAATGGAAATGGCAATAAAACTGAATCAAGCGGCTATTGCAATATGACACTAAATATTGCCTCAAAATATTGAGAATTTGTAAATGCTTCAGAGAGACAGAAATGTCAATTCCTGTGCAAAATAATAATAACAATGCACTGGATTTTAAATAGAACTTTTTATAGACACTCAAAGCGCTTTAGATTGGTGTGCATTATTATTTCATTCCACACACAGTGGTGGTAAGCTACTATTGTAGCCACAGCTGCCCTGGGGCAGACTGACAGAAGCGAGGCTGCCATAATGCGTTATCAGCCCCTCTGACCAACACTCACTCACACACTACATTCATATGAAGCAATGTGGGTAAAGTGCCATGCCCAAGGACACCATGGCAATGACTTGGCTAGAGTGGGATTTGAATCCCCAACCCTTCTATTATTGGATGATCCACTCTACCACTGAGCCACGGTCTGACATAATATATCTGTTTGTTGTTGCGTTTATAAAACATTCCTTTAACAGCATTCTCGTGCGATTATGTAAATATCGCGAGAACTCCTTGGTTTCGTGACGTCAGTAGTCCGACCGGACTGCACCGTGGCGCACTCAAAACGCAACCGGTGGGGATTCTTGGACGGCGGACAGAGGAGCAAAACCGGATTGAAGAGAAGAACGCTGTGTGCAAACAGCACTATGTGACCCAACCTGAACAAAAGTTCTAAATATCTGTCCGAACCCGGCCCGTCGGGTCCCGTCAGAGTTCGGGAGGGGGAGAGAGCCTCATATCGTGAGTTGACTATTTTGTTACAGAGAGAGAAAGAGAGAGATGTCGTTTTTATCAGCTGTGGTATCTTGTTTGCATGAATTTGAGCTTTGCACAATGTTTTGAAGTGAAACTCGCTGTGTTTTTAAATGGCAAACAAATGTATATATAGAATAACTCCAGGCAGTGGTGCCGCCAGCAGGAATCCTGTACACACTGTGCGTACAATTTTTTTTAAAGGTGTGAATTATTATTTTTTTTTTGAGTAAAAATATACTTTGAGTTATCGAGTTCATTAGAATCATCTCTTGCCGCTTCATGCTCTGGTAGCTATCCATGGTGCTGAACCGGGTGACAGCAGTATAACTCAGAGCGGAGCGTTCTTGTGCCCCCTGCAGTTTTCTTAATGCCCCCCCATTGAATTTTGTCTGGCGCCGACTCTGATCCCCTGTGATCAGCAAACAGTTGAGGGCTGATGGCTGCAGTTACACTAATCACTGTGGTGTCACTATGGAGTCTGATTTCTAGATCCTGCCCTATGCTCCTTTAGCCATCCCATACACGACTAGCGGCTAAGAAAAAACTGCTCAATGTAAAATCACCAAGGCTAACTGAACGAGCGAAAAAAAGTCATAGAGCCAAAAACATTTAGTTTAAAAGAAATGCTAGAAGAGACCAAAGTGCTTTAATTGAAAACCAATGAAGCTAATGAAGCTGAACAAGCTGCAGCTGAAGGAGAACTGAGCAGGATATACATCACTAAGCCACTCTGAGGTTAATATAACACCAACACCTTTCTAGTCAAAGATAGATACAGAAAAGTTATAAATGCTGAACAGGAACAAGCCATGAGGTGGTTCCAACACTTTGAAGAGCTGCTACATTGGCCAGAAGCTGATGATCCAGCCCAACCAAACCCTGTGGATGATACAGAAGTCATCGACACTATTCCATCTACTCAAGCTGAAGTATTAGCAGCTATCAAGCTCCCGGACATGCAGAGGGTCACTGCTTACCCCGTTTTTTTACGGTTTTATCTCACAATCGCCACACTATCCATGTTCCACACTTGCTCTGATCGGAGTGTGTGGTGCTGGGAACGTCAGTTCTGCACGTAGCACCATTTTCTGTCCCGTAAACTCCTTTCCTCTCTCCCTCTTAGCTCTGCTGAGCATGGATGATCTCTCATCCAAAGGTGCACTGCTACCTCCTACATGTCACCTATTATTTTGCTATCTGGCTCACAGGCTGGGGGTATTTTGTACCCACCTCCACAGCCCCCCTCCCCCCGACACGCCGGGATGACCCGTTTGGCCCGGTTAGTTGATGGTGTTATCTCACGATCACAACATAATCAAAAATCCACTCAGGTCCACACAGGTTCTGTGTTAGTATGTGGTGTTGTGAGCTGCTGGATACGTCACAATATCACTTCATCGCGCCAGTATCTCACTTCTTTTCCTGCTTCTTCCTCCTTTGCTGGGTAGCATCAGTGGCTAATCTCTCATCTAAAGGTGCACTACTGCCATCTTCAGGACACAGTTGGTCACTACAACACCCCACAGCTTAGATATTGATGAGAGACCTCCGCCAGGGTGTTTTCTAGTAATCCCCGTGAAAAAACGCAAATCTTGTCAATGGCACTGAGCGTTTGGATTTGAAATGATGAGATATCTCGTCAATGGCACTGAATGAGTTAAAGACTAAGCAAACCCATTATATCAATATATGAGAACATCACGTCATACCCAGTGACTGGTGTAGAGGGCTAATTTGCAACTTGTAACAATTGGAGGGGAATGACCGTACTTTCAATTCCCAGTAGGATATTCCTTAGAAGGGTAGACACAACAGTGGACAAAACTTAAGACAGGAACAGGCAGGACTTTGCTGGGGCAGGGGCTGGAGTGGAATGTACCTCTGATCGTTAAACTTTATTAACAGTTTTCATCTTAATAGTCTTTAGTGTTTACCCTAGGAGTACGCAATAGCACTACAGGGGGTACTTGAGAGAGAGAGAGAGAGAGTGAAAAATTCACAAATAAAGAGTCTTGGTCCCAACCCAGGTGTGATATGACCGGAAGTGATAAAAACAAAAACTATAGAAATAAATATATTCATGAGCCACTAAATCATTGTTTTCAACCTTGGGTTTGGTACCTCATGTGGGGTCACCTTCTGTTTAAATGGGACTCCAAAAACACAAATAAATACATAAAAGGTCAACAAAAAAACACAAAAGGGACAACAACAAAAAACACACAAAACAACTAAAAAATAAATAAATAAAAAATACAACAACAAGAAATCAAAAAATGGCCAAAAACACACAAAATAAGATGGAAATACAAAAAATCAGTTTCCTGTGTTAATACTCAGATTGGTCATTCTTCTAAATGCTGACATAATGATAATGATAAGTGATGAGCACTTTTCTTTTGTAAAATTGTAAAGTCATGTTTCAAGACACAAGTGTCTCTGGGGTTGGACTCTGCCTACACTGTGTCTTCCTCTTTCTTCTTCACAGGGGTCTGTTCAGTTCCAGTCTGCCACCGCACAATTCAGCCTGAACAATCCAGAACACCTCCCATGGCTTTTCTCCCGCTGTCCCTGTGACAGTGTGTTAGCACCTGGGGAACGAGCAGAGGATGAAGGAGGAGGCTTTAACAAGGTGTATCGAGTGCAATCACGAGGGATATGATTCGCCCCATCCAGCCCCATACCCCATTTTCCATCCTCATCACCGCCTTCATTTCCCACGCTTACATTCCCCTTTTCCATCTCTTTATGTGAATCTTCTACCTACGCCCATAATTGTCTCTCTTTGTCACTTTAGTGCTCATCACATCTTCTGCTTCTGCTCCTATTTCCTTTATTTTCCTGCCAGTCCATTGATACGTCCATCTGTATTGTCCCGCATCCTTGGAGCTGCATGAGCGAGAACAGAATTACTAGGGCCACTGATTTTCCGTGATAGCAGAAAATGGACGAAAAATATTAAATTTACTTCCTAAAACTGAAATGGCAATATTGTCATTATCTTCACTGAATATAGCCTCACATGCATGTTTTGGGACAGTATAACACATTGACATTTGTCTCCTTACACGGTGGACAGAGCAACGGAAATGGTAATTCTTACGCAAAATCTGAGGTAATAGGAGGCGCTATGATGGACTTCACCTTCTGAAACATAAATATTTCCATGACACAAACTAAACACTCACCCACATGTTTATGGACAATATCACACATTTACAACATATTTTTCACAGTGGACGTGTAAATGTCAATAGTACTACTCAAACTAAGTCTGACGTCAAAATTAGTTTGTAGTGTGTTCACATTACGGTAGATAGTATGATAGTAATTTTCTCAGACCGCCTTATTTAAATGAACATTTTGCTCATACAGCGTAGAGAGGTGAGTGCACAGAAGCACAAAATGACATTTGATTAAGTTAAATTGGAGGTAGGTGGGCTTCTTTTTCTGTAGCACAAACATTTAATAATGTAGAAAACAAAATAAAAATATTGTTAAATAAACATTTTAAGGAAATTTCCTTTTTAAGGGAAATGTGCTGTGTGATGTGAAGAACATGTGCAGTCCTGATTCCCTGGGGATTGTACCCTTTATCAACGTGTGGAATGTCGTTTGCACATGTTTTAATACCTGGAAACTTTTCGTGAATTCGGCCCAATATGGGGACACAAGTATGCACAGTGGGCACACTAGTCATACTCAACCGCCCCATGGATCATTGCAAGAGAAATGTAAAATGGTAATGGCACCAGTTTCAAGGTCAAAATCAAACATCCCCTTTTCAAAATAAAATCATCTCATCTTATCTTTTAACGCTTTTGTAAATAGGGCTCTTGTTTTAAAGATTCGTCAAAGTTTCGTCAGTAGCAGTATATGGCGGATCTCTACAAATCTCCTAAATGTGTGAATAAAATGTGTATACATGAGTTTTATGGATCAAATGAACACACATTTTCTACTTGGTCACTTTCTCACTTAAATTGTTTTCAGAACTTTCAAAGGTGGCGAATTAATGTGAGTGACAGTATTTAGCCTCAATGTGATTCAGGTTTTTGTCGTTGTAGGTTCCAGATGGATCTTGGGAAACTTGGAACTATACTTCAGTGGGAACGCTCATCATCCTAATCATACTTTTAGTATATAGACATTATACTCATTGAGTTTGTAATGTGTAATACATTAGTGTCACTTTGAAAGCCTGTAAATAAGTGGGCTAATTTTAGCTTTAGCAAGTGTAGAAAGCGGTTGGATGTGTTCAGCATGTTTGGCATGAATTCAGGAAGTTTAACAGCGTGTAATGAGTCTGATGAGGAGAAGACGATGAAATGGGAACAAAATGGGAAAGTGACGTGGAAATGTGTGAAACTCAAATAAATTTGTTTAGATTACAACCCTGAGTTAAGTCACTTCTGGGACAAGGTCGGTCCTGACATCTCATTAAAATGCAGCGACTGACTGTGAATGCAGCGCTGCAGGTGTGCAGGCTGGACACCTGGACTCTCCTTCAGGGTAGACACAGAGACAGAAGGAAGGAAGGAAGCAGAGAGTGAGTCGCCCTTCAGTAAAAGCTGCCACTCAGCTGGAGACGGCTTACTCCATGTGTGCGTGTGTGTGTTTAAGTGTGTGCTGGAGGGATTGACCCCTATCTGAAAGAGGTCAAAGCCACAATGAAAAGGAGGTGGATTCCAACAGCCTGCAGAACACACACCTTCGACACAAGCAGAGCTGTCATACCTGTCCAAGCCTTTGGATTGACAACAGAAACCTGTGAAAACTCATAGAACTCTCTCTGAACAACTCTGATGGTATCGGTCCCACTATGAAATCCTCAACGGCCTTTTGTTTACTCGTCAAAACAGTTGTCTCAGTACGAGTCAGATATGACAAAAAGAAGTACAGCTTATTGTCTTTGGGAACCAAGGTAAATGCGAGAAAAGGAATTAATTGTTCTTTAAAAGGATTCTGAAACAAAGATTTGAAAGCTGAGAATGAGGCTAAAGGGATGTATATCACTGTAGCAAAACCATTAGAAAGTGATTTTTTTCATCATACCTCCCTTTTAATGCACTTTAGATTTTTTTTAAGCTATTTATGCACTATTAAAAAAAATTGTGAAAAGCTTAACAAGAATATGCGAATATTCGGTGTTATTCGGTATTCGGCCGAGCGTTTATATTTTATTCGACTTCGGCCACAAATTTTTATTTTGGTGCATCCCTAATTATTATGCACCATATTCATGTATTTGCCTCTTAAAAATGGGACTAATTCAATGTTTTAGAGCCTGTGTTCCACTATCTTCAAATAACGTGATTGATGATGTGACATGGCCCCACTGCCTGTAAACATTCCACTGTTTTCTATTGGAGTGATGAATTCAGCCTACTTTTTAAATCATTTAGCAGCTTTTTCAGTCAAAATGAAAATGTGTGCTGATTTAGGTTGCTCGAAATAACCAGGAAAAGTTAAAGATATCAATGAAAACCTCTTTTGTTTACCGAAAGAAAATAAAAACTGTTGTGACCCAAAAAAAAACACAGGCACTAAAACTGTAAAGTCGTCCCATTTTCAAAAGGCAATTAAACAAATACAATGCACAATGTGCTTTGTTAGGCATAGATCTACTAATAAGTACATTTCAAAGATTTTAGGCCAACCTTGTAAAAACACTGGAGGATCCCTTTAACAAATAAAACAGAATGACTTACAATACAAGAGAGAACCTGTAGTTTTTAAGGAAAAGAGCCTTCAGAGAAAGAAAAACTGTGAATAAAGACTATTCTTTGATAGGATAAATACTCAAGTGTTGCTATGGGCTGTTCAAATTGTGAATAGACAGCAGTTGTTTGGCTGTGGTAAACACTGAAACATGTCAGTGAGCCCTACACTTGCACACAGCCCTCATTCATCCAGTTCCCAGCTCCCAAGCGCCGCATCATTAGTTAGTTAGCATCAGACTTATCTGTGTTTGCAGCATGTCTGCCGGACACAGACTGATGTAAACCAACACAAACAGGGAAGGCGAGTGACACGTGAACCATAGGAGGAGCTGGCTGAGCATCGTCTGATCAGAGAGGGAAGCTCGTCCTTCAACACTGCTTTTCCTTCAGACGCAACTGCTCAGTGAGCGAGTCTCCAAAGGATCGTGCTTTACCTAAGAATAGGATTTAAAGCAACTGAAGGCCATATTTTTAGCTTTGCAGATACAGCAACATTATTATAAATACACAATGTAATAGGAAGCGTTTTCATTACCATTTCATATCACACACAAGGGACCGAGTGTATTGTTGGAAGATGCTCCTAGAGAAAAAAGCAGAGCCAGGTAGTATATGTTTTCCAAAAAGTTCTGATTATTCTGACACTTAAGAAAAAAAGTTACAAAAATATATGAAGAAAAACGTAACACAATGTAAACTCCGTGTTCATTCACGAGTGTTTCGTCTTGGATAAATATTGGGTTAAAGAAAGATTTACAGTTTCAAACAAGAAGACAGTCATCAACATTCACCGCCAGATTGGTTGTCATTATAACTCACAACCTTTTCCTAAATGTCCTAAATCTAAGAACTTAGATATACACATAAGACAATATTATCACATCAGAATATCAAATTGCTGACTATCTTAAACGGACGGATGGATCTCAAACCTATATCCCCCTTTCCACTTTGTTGCGAGGGATAATAATAATAACTACAATGTTATGAAAGTTTTTGCGGAGCCCATGGAATTACGTCATGAAGGATGACGGGCTTGGGGCGAGCGTCAGGGCACAGGTAAACGTTTCCTTTGCAGTGAACGCGTGGATAAAAAGTTTTTTATAGCTAGCTAGAAAATTTTATTTGTTAATATTTCGCGCATACTTTAGATCAAGTCCAACTGAAGACTCAACGTGACAATTTTCACGCTGATCGGACAAAACCCCAAGGAGGAGTTTGCAATTTTGCACCACAAAACTCTAAGCGGAAATGGGTGTGGCCTAGCTCAGCTGATTCAGGGAATCTGTAAATCTGAGATTTTTGAATGTGCGACATACCTGCTGGTGGACATATCCCTCTTCCACTTTGTGGTGAGGGATAATAATTGGAAGTGCTTCCCTCAGCATGCTAAAATATTTTTTGAACAATTTGAGCCCATTTTTTATTATTTTTACCCCTTTTCTGCAACTACACCAAACTTGCCACATTATTTTTAACCTCATTTCATTTTTTGCCATATTTTTGTTCCCTTTAATGCATTTTTGCTACATTACTCCCATTCTTGCCACTTCTCCATCAAATTTCATTGTCTTTTCTGCACATTATTTCCCTTTTAAGACATTTTCGGCACTCATAAGCCCTTTTTCACCGCTTTTCATGCATATTTTTGCCAATTTAATCACATTCACGATTTGTCATTTCCATTATTTGCCAGTTTAAACTGTAAAAAGAATGGACAGGACAAGTTCACCTGTGGAGTGAAGCTTTTATTTTTAGAACTCCCCCTGCTGACTGGCTGCAGTATAGGTCACAAACTCCGCCTCCTCAATGATAACAAATGGGATGTGGGTCAAACTGTAAAGTTAAAATACTCGTCAATTTGTTTCCAAGCCTAAACTCTGCTGTGATCTTTAGTTATTATCACCCTACATTGTGTTAAAGTGCAAATTTTTCTGTGAAGTTTGTTTTAAATAAGTTATTTGAGGTTGAAAAATGGGATTTTACGTCATATATGACGATGATTGACAGCTGTGGATCTTGCGTAGCTCTCTTTGTGAATAGGAGTTACATCATGAAGTAAAGCCGAGACGCTATTTAATTTTTCCGTTCAGTTTTTTTGTCTTTTTTTTAGCTGTCAAAATGAGGTGTTCTACAGTAAACTGTTCTAAGTTGTCATCAGGGTTGTACGCTAAATGGGTGGGGTGTGTTACCAGGGCTCCTCCTGCCGTACTCTACTACGCAGACTCTGGTTCCAAAATTGCAAGAGGGGAAGAGGAGAGAGGTAAGTCACGCGAGATGTTCTGAGAGTCAGGTGACAAGTCTGTGAAAATTCAACATGGTGGCTCGCTGCCTCGACTAAACTACCAACTTTGTTTACCTGCACATATTAACGGTTCTTACCGTTTAATCCACACCACAAATGAGAGCCGACCACGCGCCCTCTCACCAGCCAGAGTGGAGGACCTCGAAGAGTTCATCGGCCGATATTACGCCGAGTTCGTGATGGAAACCGGACCGAAAGCTGCAAGCACATCAGGAAAGTCTGCAAAACGTCGAAAAAATGAATCATCGACATCGTCAGACGCGTCAGATCTGGAGGCAGAATCTCACACAGAGGTCCTAAAATCCATCAATAAGAGGCTGGGTGTGGTTGATTTACTGCACCAAGATTTCCAGGAAATGAAAACCAGCCTAGAATTTGCATACCAACAAATTCAGGACTGACAAAAAGTCAATCAAGATATCCATTTGGCTTTATCTGTGGTGACCTCGGAGGTAAAAGGACTGAAAAATGAAAACAAGCTTTGAGACAGTCCCTGATATCCAATCTCGCAGTATGCGAGACAACGTAATCTTCTCAGGCATCCCAGAAATCCCCAACGAAGACCCAGAGGCTCTGCTGAAAAACTCCATGTCATCTGCGCTTAACACTAGAAGTCCCACAGAGGGGTCAAATGAACTTTTTACCTATAAAACCCAGAGAGGGGTCATTCGACCCAAAGGATTTGAGCTAATGCCTGTCCTCAGCTGCTTTTGTTATGTCAATGAGGCAGTAAGTGTCGCACCACAGGAGGGGCCCTGCATCCTGGGTTCAGGAAGAATTGCAGTTAATATATAGTTATATACAGTTGCATTGATATTTTAACTCTTTTTGGTTTTTTTACATGTGTTAATGGACTATGTAAGAAATATATTTTTAAAATTCTCATAAGGTGGAGGCTTTAACCCTCTATGACACAGCAACCTTTTTTCCTGATTTTGTCATTTTTTGTATAACATCTACAATTTTTCTGGTTACTTTTTTTATTTTTAAATGCCAACTTTCCAACACAAGCTCCATTCAAAAAGAACACAAAAATTATTTATTTTTAATGACTGTGTGGTGGAAGCAGTCAGCTATTTATTCCCCACAGCACAAAAGGCTGCATGAAAATAGGCTATTCCTATAGGTATGGAAATTATCCCAGCTCCTCCCTACCCCACCCCAACCTGTGAACATACTCTGAACACATTCTGAACATGCTATGATTTCATCAAAGTTCATAAATTCTGATGCACATCAGTGTCTTGACCAGGTTGTGAAGGGATTGTGATAATAAAAAATAAAAAAATATATAATTTTACACTATGGCCCTTATTATACAGTTTATTGTTGAGAGGCACACCCAGGTTCTTGAAGTGCTCAGTAACAATGTCCTTACTGGATTTGTCTCAGGCCCCATTTACACTACACATTAAATCTGATGTTTTTTTGCCCTCAAGTGACTCTGTTTCTTTCAATGTTTGTAGTCTGTGTTTGTTCTCCCCCAGCATCAAGCAGAATGAGTTAATAAACAAGGCATTGTGACTTTAGCTTCCAGGGCACTTCCCCCTAACATTCCAGACTTCCATTGTTAGAGTCAGGCTCTCCCCCCTGCTGATTTCTCAGGTGATTCATTTACAAATGAATATATGCAAATTGTAGCCATCAGAGTCGTCAGTTTGGTCCTAGAGTTCATTTGACCCTGCTCTGGGACTTCTGGGGGGATATACATGTGTGTATGTATATTAACAAAAAAAATTAAAAAAAAAATTAAATAAAAACAATAATAATTCAAAATGTGTATGTGTACTGTATTTATATATATGTTTCTAGAATTGAAATAATTCAAAAGAGAAATAAAATAAAGTCATGGATATGTGTAAATATACAAAAGTGTGTGTATATATGCTTGCACAGATGTTGGTAAACACGTATAGGTGCGTACAGTCTCACAGGACACTCTCTACCCCCATGTCAACTCTTTCTTCTCCAACCCCAAACCTTTTTTTTTTCTTTCACATCCACTCAATACCCCCCTTCCTACGCTTTATATAATTACCCCTTGCGTGTCTTGTTCTTTTGGTACTGGGTGTTGCTGTTGCATGTTTGTGCTTCTCACTAACCTTTTCAACCCAGCCCCTTACCCTGTGGTGGTATCGCATGATAAGTATTTCTTCTCTTTTTTTCTTGCATCGAAATCTCTCACAACACAGCTGTGCACAAATGCTCACAGACTCTTGGTTATGCTCACATTTGTATGGACTAAACCACACTCCTTTCCATGTCTCACTTTACAGTAACATCTTGGAATGTGCGTGGCATTCGCTTGCAGGCTAAAAAAGAATAAGATATTTGATTATGTATCAAGATTAAATGCAGACATTGTTTTCTTTCAAGAAACTCACTTACTGAAATCCGAAGAAAAATCTCTGTCAGACTCAAATTTTAAATAGATATATAATTCGTGTTTCAATTCCAGGCAAAGAGGAGTCTCGGTTCTTTTCAACAAAAGGTTACTCTTTAACATAAACAACTCCACCGTAGACCAAGAGGGTATTATATTATTATCAAAGTGGCAATCTCTAATGGTAAATTGACTTGATTTATATAGGGCTTTATCACCACACTGAAGCAGTCCCAAAGCGCTTTACATATCAGCTCATTCACCCAATCACTCTCACATTCACACACCAATGGGACAGGACTGCCATGCAAGGCGCTAGTCGACCACTGGGAGCAACTTCGGGTTCGACACATAGTCAGGTACTGGGATCGAACCCCCAACCTCTCGATCAGAAGACGACCCTCTACCACCTGAGCCACGGTAAATGTTTCACAATTCTAAACCTCTATGCCCCCAATAATGATGACCCTGAATTCTTCCACAGAGTCTTTTTGGAGTTATCGGACCTATCTGCAGACTCATCTTTAATCATGGGAGAAGACTTCAATCTGGCACTCAACACATCATTAGACAGATCCAATAAGTGCCCAAATACAAAACCGTCTCGATCTGCTAAAGTATTAATGAATTACATGGATGATCTTGGAATAGGAGACGTATGGAGACTGAACAACCCAACAAAAAAAATACACCTTCTTCTACCCTGTGCATAAATCCTTCTCCCGAATTGATTTTTTTCTCTCAAATAATTCCATCGCACATAAGATTTCCTCTAAAATACATCCTATAATCATTAGCGATCATGCCCCATTATCCCTCACCCTGAAGTGTGACTCTAAACAGAAATTACAGATAGCAGAAAAAACGATTGAAGAAAAAATTAAGAAACTTACAGAAGAATACGCAGCTAACCCGTTTGAACTTTTATGGAAAAAACTCCAAAATACAAAACTTAATCTGGACATCATTTTATCTAAAAAAAACGATTTGATTTTGCAGCAATTACAATACAAAAACTTTGACTACAACAATAAATCAGGCAAATATTTAGCAAATCAGCTTAAACACAACAAAGAGCCCTATTTCATAGCGGCAATTTCTGATAATTCACTTTAAACTTACCTCAGGACATTAATAAGGTTTTCATGATTATTATCGAAACCTATACTCATCAAACTTAAACCCTGACCCTGAAGATATTAAAACCTTCCTCAATAACATAGAGCAGAAAATCACCTTAGACTCACCATTAACCTTACAAGAACTACAAAATGCTTTGGATAGCATGTCAACAGGCAAAGCACCTGGTCCAGATGGGTTCCCTGCTGAATTCCTAAAACATTTATGGTCAATGCTGGCTCCGCTCTTTTTCAGAGTAATAACAGAGATTAAAAATAAAGGTTATGTAGGAGGCCACATGAATACAGCAAACATTAAATTATTACTTAAACCAGACAAAAACCCCATGTTACCCTCAAGCTACCGTCATATCTCACTTATTAGCACTCACTTCCAGGTTAGAGAAAGTAGTACAGTCAATTATATACAAGACCAGACAGGATTTATTAAAAATAGACACTCCACAGACAATGTTAGAAGACTGTTTAATTTGATCAACATGGCACAGACTTATCACTTGACGCAGAAAAAGCATTCGATAGAGTCAACTGGTCATTCCTCCTTGCTGTCCTTGGCAAATTTGGCTTTGGAGAATAATTCATACAATGTACTCTAAACCAAAGGCCTCAGTAACCACAAACAAAACTAGAACTGCAAGCAGTTATGAAAGGGGGCCAAGCCTTCTCGCGCGACTCGGCCCACAGGTTTCGCGGAGCCCGTGGAAGTACGTCACGAAGGATGACGGACTTGTGGCAAGCGTCAGGACACAGGCCAACGTGCCATTTGCTGTGAACAGGTGGATATGAAGTTTTGGAAGATGTGATTTAAAGTGTGAAAGTTACAGGTCAAAATGTGTTTGCACCCATTATAGTGCCACCTAGTGGTGCACTTTTTGGTATGGGTGGTCTGTGTGCTCTTCTATAGTTACCATGTAAATTTCACAGCCCTTAACATATTACTTCAGTTGAAATACAGGTTTGTTTATGTATATGTTATGTAGTAATAAGCCATGCCCACTTTGACCAATTGCGATTAACTTCGAGATATGGCCCCAGGAGCGACCCAAGGTCATACCCACCAAATTTGGTAGAAATTGGTCGTGCCATTTAGGAGATATAAAATTCTCATATTTGCTGTGCCCCCTAGAAGCCTAATTTATTCAAATTTGACTCATATCCCCACAGTCACATGCCAACCAAGGATCTCAGATTTTGTGTTGTTAGCAAATATTTTGATCGAGATATGCAACAGTTTGCGTTTTTATAGCTCGCTAGAAAATTTTACTCGTTAATATTTTGCGCATATTTTGGCTGAACAAATTTTTTTGCTGAACTTTAGATCAGGTCCAATTAAAGACTCTACGTGCCAAGTTTCACGCTATATCACGTCCAACTGATTGGACAAAACCCCAAAGATGAATTTGAAAAAGTAGGTTTTTGATATGTAGTGACATACAAAGAGCAATGTGCTGTGGGAGTGGGTGTGGCCTTTGTCAGAAGATGCGAATCTATGTAGGAAACGTGGATATGAATTTCATGAAGATGTGAATTAAATTGTGAAAGTTAAAGGCCAAAATGTTTTTGCAACTATAGCGCCATCTAGCGGCGCAATTTTTGGTATGGGTGGTCTGTGTGGTCTACTATATCTACCCTGTAAATTTCACTGCCCTCAACATAATACTTCAGCTGAAATAAAGGTCGGTTTATTTATATGTTATGTAGTAATAAGCCACGCCCACTTTGACCAATCGCGATTAACTTCGAGATACAGTCCCAGGAGCGACCTAAGGTCATACCCATCGAGTTTGGTAAAAATCGGTTGTGCCATTTAAGAGATATAAATTTTTGTTATTTGTAGCGCCCCCTAGTGGCCTACATCATTCAAATTTGGTGCATTTCCTCACAGTCACATGACAACTGTGGATCTGAGATTTGGTGTTGTTAGCATTTATTTTGACTGAGACATGCGCCAGCTCGCATTTTTATTGCGAGCTAGAAACTTTACCCGTTAATAATTTGTGCATAATTTACCCGAACAAACTCATTTTAATAACTGTATATCATGTCCAACTGAAGACTCTACGTGCCAAGTTTCATGTTGATTGAACAAAACCCCAAGGATGAGTTCGAAAAAGTAGGTTTTCCAGTTTTTGCGATTTTGCATTGAAAAGTTAGGCGTAAATGGGCGTGGCCTAGTCCAGGTGATTCAGTGCTATTCAAGGAATCTGTGAATATGAAGGTTTTAAATTTGCAACAAACGGTGTGGGAGTTATTGGCCAAAACGCATTGACCTTTGTTATAGCGCCACCTGCTGGCGGATATATGTGAATTTTTGCATCCAAGGTCCCCTGGGGGTTTTGGACCCAACCATCAAAGGGCACCATCCTACCTTGCACAGTTTAGCCTGCAGCACCACTTTTACCAACGGAACTATAAAAGGTAACTATGATAATAATCGGAACGATTACAATGGGGTTCCTAGCACCGCTGGTCCTAGCCTAACCCTAACCCCCTAATAACATCCCAAAGCTTCACACTGCAGAGGGGAACCAGACAAGGTTGCTCACTCTCACCCTTGCTTTTTGCAATATTTGATGAACCTCTCGCAGCAGCTGTTCGTCAGAATACTGTTATTAAAGGAATACACTCATCCATTTCAGAACACAAAATCAATCTTTATGCGGATGATATTTTACTCTATTTGGAGGAACCCCAATCCTCATTAGAAGAAGTATTTAAATTAATGAACACCTTCTCTAAGTTATCAGACTATTCCATTAACTGGTAAAAATCATCAATCCTTCCATTAACAAAAAATTAACGAAACCCGGCAAGCCAAAACCCACAATACCCCTCCCCCACAAATACAATTAAATATCTAGGCTTAAATATATCACCAAACTTAAATGAATTAATTAAATTGAACCTAGACCCACTGTTGGATAAAGTCACAGCAGATCTGCGGAGATGGAACAATCTCCCCATCTCACTCCTTGGCAGAATAGCCTCAGTTAAAATGAAAATCTTACCTACAATAAACTATCTGTTCTCTATGATCCCACTGAAACTACCAACACAATGGTTCAAAAGATTAGATTCTGCAATTACAAAATTCTATGCGAGGAATAAAAAACCCAAAATAAGCCTTTCAACCCTTCAAAAAAACAAAAGCGAGGGTGGGTTAGAAGCCCTTAATTTCATGCATTATTACTTAGCAAACCAAATTTTATATTTAACAGAAAACCAAGAGAATACCACAACACCTGGCTAGAAATAGAACAGCTGGACTGCAAACATATTAAACTCTCTCATCTCCCTTTTTTCACTGCAACCCTCAAACGTCATAACTGCTTTAAAAACCCACTGATTGCCTCCACCCTGACTGCGTGGTGGAAAGCCCTAGACATTACAAATGTTCAATTAAAAACGAGCATCCTGTCTCCAATCGGGCACAACCCCGACTTTAGAAACAGAAAAACACCGCTCTATCTAAAAACATGGGAAGAGAGCGGAATTATTCATCTCCAAGACCTCTTCGAAAATTATAAGCTCAGGACATATAACAATCTAACCCAAACATTCAATAAAATTAAAAGTAATTTTCTTCAGTACTTACAAGTAACAGACAATTAATAAAAATACGGCAATAGATTTAATCACCTTGCAACCTCCAGAACTGGCCATATATATGAAAAAAATCTCAACAAAAACAAAAAAACTCAAAAATATACAGAGCACTCTTGAACACTAACTCTAATCACTTACCAATCGCTAAATGGGAAGCTGAACTCTCAATCACCACGAACACCGATTTCTGGACAGAAATTTGTTGCAATACCTTTAAGATGACTAAAAACACAAATCTTCAGCTAATTCAATACAAGGTCCTCCACAGATCCCACATTACCCAACAGAAAATGTATAAAATGATCTTCTCCGCAACAGACATCTGCTCTCAGTGCACCCAGGGAACAGCTGATTCATATTTACATGCCGTATGGCTTTGTTCGCCAGTTCAACAGTTTTGGTTTCTAATCAATGAAAAACTGTCCTCCATTTTGGACTGCAAGGTTCCTCTATCTCCAAATCTATGTCTGTTAGGAGACCTGACTATGCTTGATATTCCAGTAAACCAATCCCAATCCATCCTTGCGGCACTCGCCATAGCAAAAAAAAACAATATTAGTGAATTGGAAAGACAAGAAATCATTAAGCATAAACCAATGGTGAAATCTCCTCATAGAATTTATTTCCATGGAAAAAATGTCTGCTCTCAGAAAAAATAAAATAACCTGCTTTGAGGATTGAATCTTGATTTTTCATTTTTAGCCTGATGATCTTGCCTGCAAGCGACTGCCAGCACCACTCTTTACTAACACACTGATAGTCCTGGGCCTCCATGGGCTTGTGGGGTGGCCTTGACCTGGGTGGGTTGCTGGGGTGTTGTGGGTGCCTCTGCGCGGGCGTGCGTCCCTTTCGTGGCGTGTCGCTCTCCTGCCTCCTCCGTGCACGTCTGGGTGGCCCTTGGGGCTGGGGGCCTGCATGTGTCTCTGCCACTCTTTCCTCTTGCCCTCTGTCCCCTTGTCTTGTCCTCCCAACCCGCCTTCGCTCTGTTCCTGCTCTCCCGTTGGGTTTGGCGCGGGGGGCTTCTGTCAGCCCGGGATGCTGGTGGGGGGGGGGGTGGCATTGCTGCGCTGGGTGGGTGACTTGGAGGTTGGCTTGCCTGGGGGCCTGGCCTCGGGAGGGGGGGGTCCGGGGTGGGGATGGCTACTCTTGGGGGCAGCGCTTGCGTCCTGGGTTGTTGGGTGACGGGGTGTTGCAGTGGGTTGCTCCGCTGGCGACGTTGGTGTGGGGTTGTGGTGCCTGGCTGGGGGGGCATGGGTTCGCCTATCCGTCCATGGCTGGCTTGGTGGCCCTGCTTGGGCGGTTGGTTGTCCTCTCTTGTTTGGGGGGCCGGGGCTGCCCCCCTGTGGAGGGTGCTACGTTGTGGTGTTGTGTTGTGTTGTGCGGGCCAGTACTGGCCCTGGTGTGGCCTCTCTCCTGCTTGGCCGCCACCTGCTTTGGCCGGGCGGGTCGCTCTGGGTCAGCGGGGGTCGCCTCCTGGACTGCTGGGGGATGTGGCTGGTGCCGCCTGTGCTACTAAGTAGTGGCGCGGGGGCGGCACTCCAATTTTAATTACACCTTAACACAACATCCCGGGAGGGTGGAACCACCACTTCCACCCTCCGGAGCTATTGCACCACATACACATATATACACATAGGTTGGATGGGGAGCTCCATCCACCTTTTTTTAATAGCACTTCATACATTCACTAAACACACATTCACTCAGAGAATAGGGAAGTGCCTCGCGGCGTGTGGGTCCGGGGCGGCCTGCCGCGTCAGTGTGGGGGGTGGGCGCACTGGGGGGACTAGTCGATAAAGAAACATCAGTGCTAGCAACATCTCAAACAAAACCGTGGAGAAAAAGGACCTAAAACATGCTTCATTTGCTCTGTTTTCTGCCTTCGGTTTCTTTTTTATTGCTAAGCCAATTTGTGTAATTTCATATTTTTATAGGTTATTTCGAGTAATGCTAACATTCTTTCATGATTTAGTTTGACTTGCACATAAATTGACAGTGAGTGGATGCAAATGTCCCACATAAAGCAGGTAAATGCAAAATAAAAGCAAATTATGTAAAGCCAGGAAAATGATGTTTACATTTTTATTCCATCTGACGGGACATAACTCCGGCTCAGGGCTACACACTGTGACTCAGAGTGTGACACATTGCAAAACAGTAAGAAAGAGGAGGCGGAGGATGATGTCATCGTTAGTGACTTTTATACTAACAAATATGAGTAAGAAAGAAAGAATGTGAAGCCGTTTCTTAAATAGCAGAGTTAAATTGAAACTCAGATGGCGATAGAGGTTATTCATGGTTATGTAAGACAAACACTGTCAATGTAGCATTGACAGTTATTAGCATGATGCGCGCGCGCACACACACACACACACACAAACACACTCCAATCTATCTTGCTGATGTTGTCCTCCTTCCATGACCCCATCCCTTCTGTCCTCTTTCTCCTCTGTTTCTTTGTCTTTTCTACATCTGACTTTCAACAAAATCCCTAGTTTTTACAGGTCTAATTTAAATTAACAATAGGAGAGCGATTGTCTGCAAAGACCTTGGCTGTGGAATTTTAAAAAGGCAATAATTCTAATGTTCAAGGTTGGCTATTCCCTTATTTTACAAATTACAACATTCAGCTACAAAAACAGATAATGGTTTATTCTGGAGATTAGGGTTAAGACATTAAAAATTAACAATGATATTTAACTGTTACAAGAAGAAAGAGACATTGACAAGATATTTTGAATCGAGTAGAGTATTACCTTTATTAATACTATTATTATCATTATCATTATTATTCTTATTACTTGTTGGACCCTGGAAGCCCCACAGAAACCCTTTTATCAGTATGAAGCACAGAGACAGCGGAGTGATGGACCGCAAAACCACAGGACTACACCAAGGTAAAGACCCCCCACCACACCGCACCCCCCGACCGCACCAACTGGCTTGCAAGAGCAAACTTAAAATATGACTTAATTATCTTGCTACATGAAATTCTCGTTTCCATGTCTTCTCGACCTTGGGTAGAATATTATTAAAGCAATGTATTTTTATGTTTTTTACATGTTACAGGAACTGTAGAGCAAAATAAATGATTCAGTTTCAAGAGATTTTCCAATGCACAGTGTTGTGCTAGTTACTGAAAAAAAGTAACTAGTTACCATTACTAGTTACTTCATTCACAAAGTAAATTACTATTTTGATTACTTACACCAAAAAGTAATGCGTTACTGGAAAAAGTGACTTTTGAGTTACTTAGAATTAAAGAATGTATTATTTTTTGGGTCATTTGAGTGTCCATACAGCTTCATATCAGTGCTGTAATAATATAATAACCCACTGTTGATCAACTATGCCCCTGTATTAACATTGTTTTGGATAAAAGCCTCTGATAAATGAAATGTTATTGTATCCAACCCTACAGTTTCCAATCATTTACATTCACTGTACTAAACTCTGCTCAGTATTAATCTTTACAAACACCAATCTGACTGAAACACAAAGTATTCTTTCAATACCAGTTTATTTACCTGAGACCAGCAGAAACTGAAAACATTACAAGGAATTGTGAAATAAATAAAACACAAAACAACCTGAATATTATTCAAAATCAAAGATCAAAAATTAAAGTGGATTCAGCATCATAAAAAGGTTGTTTAGTCTGAGAATGTTCCCTTACAGCTTAAGTACAAAAACTAGCATAATATTCAACATAAACACAAAAAACCTTCTAAAATAAATAAATGAATGCAATCTGAATTAACATTCGGAATAAATTTTGACCATCTCTGCTTAACAAAAACTGCTATAAAACAACCATAAATTATGTGCATATAAAGCAAAAAATAGCTGCTCCAAAATTAAAACTGTAATTTTTCAGCCTTAGCACAGTAATGTAAAGTAAGCTGTGCGTATTCCAGGTGCACATTCTGCTGCTGAAAATGCTTATAAAAATAAATGTGGAAAAGCAAATTCACAGCATTTTTCTCAGCTACACAATGCTAAACATATCAGGCGAACGAGCTGCTGTTAGCAGTGACTCATCAGCAGTGACAGGCTTCTTATTTACAAGAACATACCGTGCAATAGTTTGGCTGACCTGTCCTTGGATAACAGTCACCATCCATCTTCTCCCGCTTAGCCGTTTCCGGGTCGCGGGGGCAGCATCCTCAGTAGGGAGGCCCAGACTTCCCTCTCCCCGGCCACTTCCTCCAGCTCTTCCGGGGGGACCCCGAGACGTTCCCAGGCCAGCCGAGAGACATAGTCTCTCCAGCGTGTCCTGGGTCTTCTCCGGGGCCTCCTTCCGGAGGGACGTGCCCTGAACGCCTCACTAGGGAGGCGTTCAGGGGGCGTCCTAATTAGGTGCTCCTCCGCATCGAGAAGCGGAGGAGCAGCGACTCTACTTTGAGCCCCTCCCGAATGACTGAGCTTCTCCCCCTATCTCTAAGGAAGAGCCCAGCCACCCTACGGAGGAAACTCATTTCGGCCGCTTGTACCCGTGATCTTGTTCTTTCGGTCATGACCCAAAGTTCATGACCATAGGTGAGGGTTGGAACGTAGACCGACCTGTAAATCGAGAGCTTCACTTTCTGGCTCAGCTCCCTCTTTACAATGATGGACCGGTGCAGACTCCGCATCACTGCAGACGCCGCACCAATCCGCCTGTCGATCTCTCCCTCCATTCTTCCCTCACTCGTGAACAAGACCCCGAGGTACTTGAACTCCTCCACCTGGGGCAGAACCTCATCTCCAACCCGGAGAAGGCACTCCACCGTTTTCCGGTCGAGAACCATGGACTCGGATTTGGAGGTGCTGATTCTCATTCCGGCTGCTTCACACTCGGCTGCGAACCGATCCAGTGAGAGTTGAAGGTCACGGTATGTTGGAGCCAACAGGACCACATCATCTGCAAAAAGCAGTGATGCAATACTGAGGTCCCCGAACCGGACCCCCTCAACGCCCTGACTGCGCCTAGAAATTCTGTCCATAAAAGCTTCACCAATGTATCTTTTGGAGACAGATTGGTAAAATAATATGCGTATTTCCACTCTGAGAAGCACGTCCTGCTCCCGCATTGACTTGCCATGATTGGCGCACGTGATGTAAACACGCTGAAAATGCTTCTTTTTCTTCTGTTTTACCGTGATATGCACAGTGTCCAACAAAAATATGTAACGTCTGTAAACAAGAAGTACACTGCAGCTGATAAAGCAACGAACAAACGCACCATATTGTAACGGTGTTATTTCTTTTAAAAAATATTGCGTTACAGTACTAGTTACTGTCAAAAGTAACATTGTGCAGAAAATAAAATGAGGCTAGAGTTGGGCATCGAGTATCAATTGGTCCCGGGACTAACTTCCCAAATATCTTGGAATCATAACAATTTTTAAATTTCAAAGAAGAATCTACCTGAATAGTGTGCGGTGGAACCGTTTCTGATTTTCTCTTGTACCTGCTGCTAATCTGGACTGGGTTGTACAAGTTGTTCTTGATTGTATGTTAGATATTCTCCACCAGGTGAGCACAGCAGTGGGAGCACACTGTTTAAGTACCTGCAGCATCACACACTCAGGATGAGGAAATGTGTTTTCGTGAGGTTTTCAAAAATAAAGCTCTTGTGAAAAGAACTTTTATAATATTTATATTCAAGTTGATAGATTTGATATGTATATACTAGTTGAAAACAACCATGTGAGAAATTCCTAGTAAAGTTAATAAAAAGTAAAAAGTTCATAGAACAAAAATTAATCGAGAGGTTCACACTATTTCATCCAGAAAGACCTCTGGTTAGTTAGCTCATTTAAAACTAGGGTTCCGGAACCGTTACAAAGATGTTTGCATTTCGCGGTTTGCTCTGTTTGATTATGCAGGGTTTGTTTAAGGTGCGTTCAGAACCTTAAACGGAGCGGAAGGGAGATAGGAACTAATCACCGGTAAATAAAGCCCAGTAAAACTCCGGAGAACAATCACCAGCTCTAACAACTGGTAAAATGATAAACTCGGTGATATTACAGCCTGTACATGCAGTACGGGAACGCATTTACTCCGCATCTGGGTCGAAGTGCCTGCCGTCCGGTGAAGCCTGTTTCGTCCATCCACTCTTTTCATTATATCCACTAGTACAGTGCCCGTCGGAAGTATGCATTCATGTGGGAGCATAAGGGGTATATTTGCGGGTCCAATTTTCCTGGTTTAATTCTATGGGACATGTGCATGACTTCATCATCAGTTTTATATTTTTTTTGTTTGGTGTATTTTCCTGTAACATATGTTTTTTGGAGTCATGTGTATTTATGTATCTTTCTATTGTCTTTTTGTGCATAAATGTTTGCTGTTTTTTTTTTAATTTAAATATTTTTTGTAATGTATGTTTTTTGGGGTCATGTGTATTTTTGTATCTTTCTGTTGTGTTTTTGTATAACAATTGTTTTGTTGCCATTGTAGTGTGATTCAGGAGTCATTTTGTGTATTTTTTGTTTAAATATTTAGTTTTATGTATTTTTAGTATAAATATTTAGTTTTATTTATTTTTAGTATAAATATTTAGTTTTGTGTATTTTGAGCCATTTTCATATTTTTGTTGTTGTGACGGAGTAGCCCCGTCAGCTAGTGAAGGGGGAGCCGCCACGACGATAACGCACACATATACATTCACATTCACTCAGACCAGCTTTTCCTTACCGCTTCATCCGTTTACCACGGTCCTCAGGGTTCGTGTCATCAGCCACCGCAGCCGCCATGGGTGCACACTTGGTCGCTGCTCAACTCCTTTCCCATCCATAGTGTCTCCAAGTTGCAAACATTTCACCGGTATACGCCACTCATTCATACACTTACCCAGCCAACCTGAGTGAATACGTCTTCCGCATTATATTGCGTCATATGCAGGGCGCGCATGAGTGACGTCACGGGATGTCAGGTGACTTTACGGTTTCAATGCAGAATTATTTTATTTTCTCTGTTGGGGAATTTTTGAGTCATTAGTAAATATATTATTGTGGTTAGTTCTTTTTGTAGTTTGTTAAAAATACTTATCTTGTGATTTCGTTTCTGTGTGTAGAGAGACTGTTGGTTTTCTTTATTTTCATTGTGTTGGGGCGGGGCCTCAGGCTATATAAAGGGCCTTCAACATGACAGATGGGCAGTGTGTGCTTGAAGGGGGAGCTGAGTACATGGAAGGTGTCAGAAGTGGGATATGGCTAGTCGAAGGAGGCGTAAAGGTCAACAACGGAAACAGGAGGAGGAGGAAGAAATTGGGTCACTGGAAAGGGAAGATGAAGCTTCCAGCAAACAACCCATCGCTGAGCTGGTATCGATAATGAAGGCATTCCTGGACGGACAAGAGAGGAGAGAGGAGGGCCTGCTGGGGGAGCTTCGTGGGCTGAGGGCGGCCATTCCAGACCAGCGCACGTCACCGCTACAGCTACCACCGCAGAGGTCTCCGCCGCCACGACGGCTGTCCCAGGCATCCGCTGTGACGGAGATATCCAGTAGTCCTCCTATGAGGGGGCTACCAACCCCTGGTGGCACGAGAGTGGTAGTGCAGCCTGGTTACTACCTGGGGAAAGAGCCAGAAGCTACTTCGTTTAACGACAACCGTGAGGGGGAAGGTGGACAAAGACCAGACTGGAGGCAGTTTAATGATCCTAAGATTCCACCCTATCATCGCGACGAAGACATTGAAAATTATCTGTTACGGTTCGAGCGGATCGCAAAAACTTGGAGATGGCCAGAGTCAGAATGGGCATGCCGGCTGGTCCCACTTCTTGCTGGGAAAACGCTCGAGGCATATTCTGCCATGGATGATGAGGAAGCACATAGCTATACCTGCCTAAAAAACGCACTGCTCACCAAGTTTGACATTTCTCCAGAGACGTACCGCCAGCGGTTCCGGGTAGCCACGGTGCCATATGGGGAGACACCTATGGAGACGTATCATCGGCTTAAAGGACTCTACCGGCGTTGGATTCGTCCAGATCAACTGTCCAAAGACGCGATTGGGGAGCTGATCATCATGGAGCAGCTGCTTGGGGTTCTACCGACGGAAGTCAGGACCTGGGTGAAGGAGCATGAACCTGAGGATGGTATCACCACTGCAAGATTGGCCCTGCAATACCAGAATGCCCATCGAGGTCCCAACCGCTTCTCCAGTTCCGGCCATCGTCCAGCTCCACCGCCTGGACCACCACGACATCGCCAAGGTGAATTCAGCCAGGATGCTAGAGGTACTGCCAGCTCTACCCCGTATCAGCCAGGACCGGGTAAGACCTTAATTTGTTTTTACTGCCAGCAGCTGGGACATAAGGCGTCAGTGTGTCCAATGCGTAAAACTAAACTTACGGGAGCGTGTTATGCTCCTCGTGTTGAGAATGAGCAAGGGGGAAGTCAACTTACACTAAGAACTGAGAGACTAGTTTTGGTGAATGGTCAGCAGGCTATAGCACTGCTTGACAGTGGGAGCTTCACCTCCCTGATCAAAAGGAGTTTTGTTCCTGTCAGCAATATAGACTATCATTCCAAGACAGACATTGTTTGTGTTCACGGGGATTGTCATGTTTACCCCAAAACAGAGGTCTCTGTTGAGATCGAGGGGCAACAGTATCTCATGACTGTGGCAGTAGTCGACAATCTGCCAAAGGACTTAATCCTGGGAACGGATTTCCCTCTGCTAATGGACTTCTTACCGGGGCCCGGAAGTGACTCTAGGGGGGTGGTCATGGGGAATGTGGTGTGTCTTGTCGTTACCCGGACTCAAGCCAAAGTTGCTGGTCTCCAATCTCTGCCTGACTTGGATGGTAGTCTGTGCGAGGGAGGGACCAAGGGACTACGCAAATCCCGGCGGCAGAGGCGTTTTGAGAAAGGGTTGGGGTGTACTGTGCATGATACCAAGGACTTAACTGTTGATGGGCTGTGGGAAGTACCTGATAATATTGCCAATTTGCAGAGACAGGATGTTTCACTAAAATGTTTATTTGAGAAGGTGGTGACCAGCACACACCCTTCCTTTTCGAGGAAAGAACAGTTTGTGATCGAAAATGATGTTCTGTATGCTTGTAATGATGGTTGCAAACGTTTAGTTATTCCCGCTAGTTGCCGACAGTTAGTGATGTGACTCGCGCACACCCTGCCCTGGGCCAGACATCTCGGTCGGCACAAAACATACCTACGAATAAGCACTCGATTTTTTTGGCCGGGCATGTACACTGACATACAAACTTACTGTCGCACATGTCCTACCTGCCAGCTAACTGGTTCTCCTCGCAAATCTGACAGGGCGCTACTCCAACCGCTTCCCATCATCGCAGAACCATTCCGACGGATTGCTATGGATATCGTTGGTCCATTGCCCCGGAGCGGCCGAGGTCATCAATACATCCTGGTCGTGTGTGACTACGCCACCCGGTTTCCCGAGGCATTCCCTCTTCGGACTATCACCGCTTCAAGTGTGCTCAGGGCTCTAATTCAGCTCTTCTCTCGTGTTGGAATACCGGAAGAGATATTGACGGACCAAGGAACAAACTTCACTTCCCGACTACTCCAACTGTTCCACCAGCAACTGGGCATTACCGCTCTCAAAACTACACCCTACCATCCACAGACGGATGGGTTAGTGGAGCGGTTTAATCAGACTCTAAAGAAAATGCTCCAGAAGTTTGTTGATGACTCCGGGAAGGATTGGGATCGCTGGCTCCCGTTCCTGTTGTTTGCTTACCGTGAGGTGCCCCAGGCCTCGACGGGCTTCTCACCCTTTGAACTGTTGTATGGGTGGGATGTCCAGGGCCCATTGGACTTGCTCAACTCCATGTGGACATCCTCAAAGTCCAAAGCCAGCGAACAAGGGGTTGTGCAGTTTGTACTCCAGATGAGGGACCGGCTGGCTCAGTATCAGGAGGAGGCTGCTGAGAACCTGCGGGAGGCCCAGGAGAAACAAAAGAGGTTGTACGACAGACAAGCTCGGAACCGGAGCTTTGAGCCGGGACAGAGGGTACTGCTGTTACTTCCCTCCTCGAACTGCAAGCTTTTGGCCAAGTGGCAGGGCCCATATGTCATAACACGGCGTATGGGGCCTGTCACCTACGAGATCCATCACCCTGAAAAGAAGAAGGCCAAACAAACATATCATATCAACCTGCTGAAAGAGTGGAAAGATCCTGCTGTTCCAGTTCCTAATGCTGCCCTCCTGGTCCAAGCAGTGGAAGAAGAGGAGGATCTAGATGTTGGCCTTGTCGCTGAAGTTGGGAACCGACCTGATCTCTCCCACCTCACTGCTGAACTGGGTACCCAGCTCCGGCAGCTGTTTTATGATTTACCCTCTCTGTTCTCTGCCAAGCCGGGAAAAACTTTGTTGATTGAGCACACTATCCGACTGAAGGACTCTCATCCATGTCGTCAGCGGCCCTATCGCGTCCCTCAGAAGTTGGTGGAGCAGCTAAAGGTTGAGATAGAGACGATGCTGCAGCTTGGAGTCATCGAGCCATCTAACTCTGAATGGTGCAGTCCAGTCGTGATAGTGTATAAGAAGGATGGTACATTACGAATCTGCATTGACTTTCGCAAGCTTAACGCTGTGTCAGAGTTCGATGCCTACCCCATGCCCAGGATTGACGAGCTGTTGGAACGGATTGGGTCAGCGACCTTCATCACTACTCGCGACCTGTGCAAAGGGTATTGGCAGGTGCCTTTGGATTTGGCCAGCCGACCTTATACTGCCTTTCGTACTCCAGCAGGGCTCTTCCAGTTTACCGTCATGCCGTTTGGTCTACACGGAGCACCCGCCACTTTCCAACGGCTCATGGACAAGGTGCTGCAAGGGTGCGAAGAGTGTAGTGCGGCGTACTTGGATGACGTTGTAATCTACAGTCGGACATGGGAGGAGCATTTGGTCCATCTGACGAAAGTCTTGGGGAAGATCCAGGCTGCAGGGCTTAAACTCAACCTCAAGAAATGTGAGTGGGCCCGAGAAGAGGTGCGCTACCTGGGTTATCAACTGGGTCAAGGTCAGGTGCGACCCCAAGTCGACAAGGTGGAGGCACTGCGGAACTGTCCCAGACCGAGAACAAAGAAGGAGGTGAGGGCTTTCTTGGGTCTTGCTGGGTGGTACAGACGCTTCGTGCCACAGTTCGCCACCATTGCTTCTCCACTCACCGCACTAACTGCGAAAGACCAAAGGAATCCGGTGGTCTGGACAGAACAATGCGAGACAGCTTTCCGGACTTTGAAGGAGTGCTTGTGTTCGTCTCCAGTCCTCCAAAGTCCAGATTTCACCAAGGGTTTCGTAGTGCAGGTTGATGCTTCTGGAGTTGGCCTTGGTGCGGTCCTGGCTCAAGGTGATCCAGGAGAGGAGCGGCCCATTCTCTACCTGAGCAGGAAGCTTTTACCTCGAGAGGGCAGATACTCGGTGGTAGAACAAGAGGGTCTGGCCATCAAATGGGCACTAGAGAGTCTCCGCTACTATCTCCTTGGGCGAGAGTTTGTCCTTGAAACGGATCACCGCGCACTCACCTGGATTAACAGCATGAAGGACCACAACAGTAGGCTGACAAGGTGGTATCTGTCCTTACAGCTTTTCAAGTTCGAGGTCCATCATCGCAAGGGCATAAACAACGTTGTGGCGGACTACCTTTCCAGGTTGCCCAACATTGGCAACCTTGGGGAGAGGGAGGAAGGTGTGACGGAGTAGCCCCGTCAGCTAGTGAAGGGGGAGCCGCCACGACGATAACGCACACATATACATTCACACTCACTCAGACCAGCTTTTCCTTACCGCTTCATCCGTTTACCACGGTCCTCAGGGTTCGTGTCATCAGCCACCGCAGCCGCCATGGGTGCACACTTGGTCGCTGCTCAACTCCTTTCCCATCCATAGTGTCTCCAAGTTGCAAACATTTCACCGGTATACGCCACTCATTCATACACTTACCCAGCCAACCTGAGTGAATACGTCTTCCGCATTATATTGCGTCATATGCAGGGCGCGCATGAGTGACGTCACGGGATGTCAGGTGACTTTACGGTTTCAATGCAGAATTATTTTATTTTCTCTGTTGGGGAATTTTTGAGTCATTAGTAAATATATTATTGTGGTTAGTTCTTTTTGTAGTTTGTTAAAAATACTTATCTTGTGATTTCGTTTCTGTGTGTAGAGAGACTGTTGGTTTTCTTTATTTTCATTGTGTTGGGGCGGGGCCTCAGGCTATATAAAGGGCCTTCAACATGACAGATGGGCAGTGTGTGCTTGAAGGGGGAGCTGAGTACATGGAAGGTACCAATTCTTGGCAAGGACGAAGCAGGTTGTAAATATTGTAAATATTGTAATTATTATAGAAAGAAGTGCACGTGGATCTGGTTTTGGCAAAGTCATTTTTTTTGTTTGCACTTTTGGGCGGACCTGCACAATAAATTCACCAGAACACGAAGCTGACTAAGCCATATCATTTTCTTGTATCGAACCCACTACAGATGTATTTTTCTGTAATGTATGTTTTTTTAAGTCATCATTATGTGTATTTTTTTTATCTTTCTGTTGTCTTTTTGTGATTTTTTTGTATAATTATTGTTTTTTGTTGCCATTGTAGTGTGATTCTGGAGTAGTTTACGGGCGACCGTGGCTCAGGTGGTAGAGGGTCGTCTTCTGATTGAGAGGTTGGGGGTTCGATCCCAGTACCTGACTATGTGTCGAAGTGTCCTTGGGCAAGACACTGAACCCTAAGTTGCTCCCAGTGGTCGACTAGCGCCTTGCATGGCAGTCCTGTCCCATTGGTGTGTGAATGTGAGAGTGATTGGGTGAATGAGCTGATACGTAAAGCGCTTTGAGACTGCTTCAGTGTGGTGATAAAGCGCTATATAAATCAAGTCCATTGAGTGTATTTTGAGTCATTTTCATATTTTTTGTTGTCGTTTGGTGTATTTTTCATTAATTTATGTTTTTTCTCTCTCACACACGTTGCAGAGAAATTTGTAGCTTTCAACACAGCAGCCATTGTCGTCAATAACTTCCGGGTGAGGTCTGTCCGGTCGAAATACCGTACGGTCAAACTAACATGAAAATAAACGTTTCGAAATGTCATCACCAAATAAAGAACAGTAAAAAAGTATTTTTCCTCAAAAGAGAAAAGAGAAGTCCACGGGAGCTCATGCACGCACTGGAAATGAGCTGTGCAATGAAATAGATATAGATGGTGCCCTAGCGCCCCCTCACACCCTAAGGTCAAAAGTTGAATAGGTTTCATTTCGGGGCCGTCTAGAAGTGAAATAAAATTAAAATAAACATTTTGAAATGACCAAATTACTCCAAAATAACAGATACACACACTCGGGGTATTTGGAACCCGTTGACCGAGTTTCAGGTCGAACTCTCACCACATCGGCGAGATATTTGCTCCACACACACACACACACACACACACAGACATTTCCGTCATTAAAGTATAGACTAGTACAGTGCCCGTCAGAAGTATGCATTTATGTGGGAGCATAAGGGGTATATTTGAGGGTGCAAAATGTGGGTGCAATTTGCCTGGTTTAATTCTATGGGACATGAGCATGATAAATGTGTTTGTTTTTTGTTTTTTTACTGATTTTTATATTTTTTTGTTTGGTGTATTTTTTTGCATTGTATGTTTTTTTGGAGTCATTATGTGTATTTTTGTATCTTTCTGTTGTGTTTTTGTGCTTTTTTTGTATAATTATTTTTTTTGTTGCCATTGTAGTGATATTCTGGAGTCATTTTGTGTATTTTTTGTATAAATACTGTTTAGTTTTTGTTTTATTTTACTCATTTAGTATATCTTTACTATAAATACTGTGTGTGTGTGTGTGTGTGTGTGTGTGTGTGTGTGCGTGCGTGCGTGCGTGCGTGCGTGTGCATCCATCCAGTACAGTGCCCGTTGGAAGTATGCATTCATGTGGGAGCATAAGTACAGTTGTCAATTATGGCCAAATGAGAATATGTTTGAAGGTTGGATGTACAAAGATGTGTACATACTCTGTACTCTGTAGTGTTGTAACGGGGTTTATTTGCAGGTGCAAAGTAAAATAGCGTGTGCGATTTCCCTGGTTTAATTTTATGGGACATGTGCATGAAAGATGTGTTTGTTGTTTTTTTATACTCATTTTTATATTTTTTTTTGTTTGATGTATTTTTCTCTCATGTATGTTTTTGGAGTCATTATGTGTATTTTTGTATCTTTATGTTGTCTTTTTGTACAATTTTTTGTTTAATTATTGTTTTTTGTTGCCATTGTAGTGATTCTGGAGTCATTTTGTGTATTTTTGTATCTTTTTAGTGTAGTTTTGTGCATTTCTAAATTTTCTATTGTTATTTTGTGTATTTTTGTATAAATATTTAGTTTTGTGTATTTTGAGTCGATTTCATATGTTTGATGTTGTTTGGTGTATTTTTCTGTAATGTATGTTTTTTGGAGTATTTTTGTGTTTGTGGAGCCTTTTTGTATATTTGTATGCATTTCTGTTGTCATTTTGTGTACTTTTTGTATAAATATTGTTCGGTTTTTTGTTTTATTTTACTCATTTAGTATATTTTTATTATAAATACTGTGTGTGTGTTTGTGTGTGTCTACATCCATCTCCTCCGTGCACGCGCATCAGCCGTGTGAGTGTGTGTCTACATCCATCTACTCCGTGCACACGCATCAGCCGTGTGTGTGTGTGTCTACATCCATCTCCTCCGTGAAGGCGCATCAAATAAAAAAATACCATGCGTCTGTGTTTACATTGTAGCTGCTAGCATCTTTTCTTAGCACATAGAATAATATAAGAACACTAACCCTTGCGCAGAACACACAATAATCAAAGTAGAGCCGTGTTGTGGACCCACAAAAACGTTACATTCCTCTGTCTGAATAACCAGATAGTTTGTGATAAGGTCGACTAACGTCCATCAGCACAGCCACTGCTCACAGTTGTGAGACAAAGGAGGAAGTGAAGTCCTTGACCGGAGATTTAAAGGAAGTTTGGAATCACGGGAATAATATTAAATAACCATGAAATGTTAACTTTAATGACTTTTAGTATACAAAAACGTTTTTAATATTGACCTTTTTTTTTTTTTTTTTTAACCCAAGCAACCTGCGACACGGTGACGTCATGAACCCGGAACCGGAAGTAGTGCGCTAATAACATTTTGAAATTACCAAATTACTCCAAAATAACAGATACACACACTCGGGGTATTTGGGACCCGTCGACCGAGTTTCAGGTCGAACTCGAACCGCGTCGGGGGGATATTTGCGCCACACACACACACACACACACACACACACACACACACACACACACACACACACACACACACACACACACACACACACACACACACACACACACACACACACACAAACACACACACCTCCCTTGAATTATAGTATAGATGTCTTTTAAGGCTCTTATTAAATAGTCTTGGCTGGAGTCTGGGCCACCGCCATCTTGAATTATGTTGTCGCCAGCAAGTCATTGCCAACTTGTTACTTGTTAATGTGTTATTTCAGCAAGTTTCAGTTTTAAAGTTACAGTTGGGGACCTTGTAATTGAATACCCTAGTTACAGTACAGCAACCAAATTAAACTATCAACTAAGTGAATTAATAGAAATAGCCTGTGTAAAGGCTTTTTTCTAATGAAAAAAATTCTTCTGTGAAATCTGACCTGTTTACACTGGTACTTTATTTGCAAATGGTGACTTGCTTGCTTGAGAGAGAATCCAATGTCAAATGTCATTCATTGGTGTAGAGACTACATAGACATGTCTGACCAATGGGAAAGTTTGTGTCAAAATGATTCAATAAAAAAAGAGCTTCAAAACTTATTTCACTTCAAAGTAAAAAAAGTGTTGAAATGCAATTTTTTTAGGTCTCAAATTTACTGACATTTTTTTTTTCATTGAAATATTTTTTATCATTTATTTTTTTGACCTAAAATAGACAAATGCACCACTACCCATAACATGGCCCTCACATGAATAAAAAAAAAAAAAAACCTTATCGATTACTTCAATCAAAAAATACCTTTTCAATTAAAAAAAAAAAATGTGTTCGAATGCAATTATTTGGATCTCAAATATATTTTTGGAAGGAAAGTTTTACATTGATTTTGATTGAATAATAAAGACACAAATCTACCTCCATATTAGTATCGACAATGTTTGAGAAAAAAAAATTCAAGATGTGATGTTTGGTTGACATTGTCCAGCCTGACTACATATTCATCATTGTATGTAATGATATTTCTCTCCCTGCCCAGCCTTCATTCCTTCCCTCTTCAACTCATCTCATCTCTTTGCCTCGGGCTCTGTCTTGATGTCTTTGTGATGAAGAAAGACGCTTCTTTGCCCTCATTAGACAACAGGCTGCGCTAAATCAAACATGAGCCATGAAAAAGTCCAACAAACCTTATTTTTACCTGTGACACTGCAAAAAATGACAGCATACAAATGTCCTGTGGGATTCCCAGTTCTTCCTCTGCAGGCCTGTCTCAGTTATTAATCCCACACTTTCTTACCCCTGAGTCAACACTTTTTCTTTTGATATCATCTTGCTTTGCAGCCAGAAGAAAAGAGTGAAAACACGTGCAGAAAGCACAATGATGTATTCACATTTTATTTGAATAAAGTCCAACCAACACTTAAGTTTAAAATAACGAGACGTTAACTTTTCTGCTCTCATTTTCAATATTCAATAAAAATACATATTCGGAAAGTCGTGCTTAAGTCACAGATGACTTTAGCGGTAGTAATTCAGCAGGCGCCATCCTAAACCGGGGGAAAACAACTCGTCCGCCTCCTGTTTTTTTGATGACAAAACTTTCTTTATTTTAATACAGGAGTGATTTATATGCCGGTTTGGCATACAACTATCAAGAAACACTATCAGAAGAGGCCAGGAGACAATATAAAGTTAAGTTATCAGTGCTAGGGATATCTGAGTGTCCATACAAAGTCCTAGCCAACACTTGGTGGAACAATCCAAGGCATGGGCCCAGTTTTACCTACCTACATAGATCTTTACAATTACCTAATAAATGAACCCCGTGAGTAACCCGCACGGTAAAAATCCTCACACGCCGTTAATCACTGTACTTTATAATCAGATGTAAATACAACATAATCTAGAATGAAAACTAAAGCCACCAAGATGCACAAGTAGGAATGGAACGTTGGAGACAATACGTTCTTCTTCCAACAAACAAATATGGGGACTGGCGTTGTTAGGCAGAAACGTCACAACTCACCCTTATGCCCGACTTCCAGAATTCGGTTTTTCTGACTCTTCTGCTTGTTTCTTTCAACATGAAAATAATACAATATTAATATAAAAAATGAAGTGTAACCAACATATGTTTAAATGAGCAGTGATTGAACCTGATACTTTTCATTTAAACACGGTGGCTTCTGCAGAGCTAATGCTAACGAGTTAACGCTACAAGTGCTGCCTGGTGTTTGACGGTGGACACAGCGAGCGACTCCTTAGAATATCTCCATCTGTGTTGAAGTGTGGACCCCAAAGGTAGATTAGTGATCAATTTCTCCTTTGCAATGACGTCACATACAGCAGCGTTGGGGTCAATTAAAATTGTAATTGCGTAATTGGTAATTAATTGCAATTATTGTATCAAAATATCAATAAAAAAAATATATGTTGCTGTTGTTATCAAAATTGAATTGTAATTGAGTTCATATAATTTACTGTGTTATTGTAATTGTCATGAATCATGAACATTTTATAAAAACAGTCATTTAAAACTGTATTAATTGCTAACCGTGTTACAGTTCTATGGCTTACACATACGTAGTTAACAATTAGGGCTGTCACTTTAACACATTACTTGCGATTAATTATTTACAGGAAAAAATGACATGCTAAAAAAATAATATAAATAATCTGAAATAATATAAAAACAATAATAAGATATTTTTTTAGCACTCCAAACAGCACGGAACCTTTCTCATTCAAGAGTTCCTGGTATACCCATAATACTGATGCACAGACTATACAGACAATACAAGATGGGAGACTGCCGAGCTACTCAGCTTTGTTTGCATCAATTTTGGCTTCTTATAACACCGGATGGAAAACACAAGCCTTGTTGTGTGCAGATTGTGCAAAAAAGAGTTTGCCTTATCACAGATAGCAAGGACACTCAGACAGTGCTAACTGCTACACGCTGCAAGCACTCCATGTCTGACAAATGAACAAATTCACTGGATAAATATTATTATCTGAAGGAGAGAAAAAGCTCGGTGTGCTAACTTATAGCCAGAGCTGCCAAGCCTCACGCTTTGAATGTGACAGTCACGCAATTTGACGCATTTCCCCATTCAGTACTCTTTATTTTTTTCATGATAATGAACTTTGGTTCTCATGGCTCGAGTAACTAGTGTTGTGGTAGTCGAGACCGGTCTTTTAAAGGTCTCAGACTCGGGCTGCCCGGACTCGGGATTTTCTCTCAAGACCGTTCGAGACCAGCACTAAAATGCTATTTTTAAACTTTTTTATAATGTGATAATAACACGGAGAAGAACAGGATAAAACAATATTTTATTCATTCTTTAATCCACCCCGTATAATGACCGCAACCTTCCTTAATGTGACTGAGTGACGTGTGTGACACACTCATGCGTGTGTGTGTGTGTGTGTGTGTGTGTGTGTGTGTGTGTGTGTGTGTGTGTGTGTGTGTGTGTGTGTGTGTGTGTGTGTGTGTGTCTGGCTACGGTGTCAGTTTGGACCGCGGAGCGCAAGGAGATATGAACTAATCACCGGTAAAAATCTCAGTAAAACTCCAGAAATCACCAGTAATAAATATTATCTCCCTCGTAAAGACAGTAGCTCTAACAACTGGTAAAATGATAAACTGATGATATTACAGCCTGTGAATGCAGTATGAAGACGCATTTACGCCGCCTCTGGGTCCTAGTGAAAAGCAACTTCCGGCAGCTGAGCTGACAGCAGCAAAAGAGCAGAGCGGAGCTCACAGAGGAATTTATTTACTAAACATGAACTTTTTCTTCTGAGAAATGATACGATACCTCAACATCAAACTCTATCATTTACCATCTGACTCTGGCTCTGAGGTAATCATCTACTGATTTTTTATTTGCTGGCTCAACTGGAAAGCTAAGTAGCAAGCTAGCTAGCTACAAGTAGCAAGCTAACTAGCAGAAGAATGGCTCTTTCCACAACAGAATACAGCAGTCTTCTCCAAAAGATTACTGAACTGGAGACTACAGTGCGAGGAATACAAGTAAACATTGAGGTTAATGGACACTGTGGATATGATAATGATACGACTGTGCCGCTGTTTCAAAACAGCGGAGTGGATAAAGCTAACTCGCTACCAGCCCGTGCTAACAAAGCTATCAGGCCTAGGGAGGATCCTGTTCCCGCTGATAAGCCAACAGGTGCGAGTCCTCCCTGGAATACTCTGGGAGCTAAGCCTAAGAAAAAGTCATATCCACTTCAAAGGCTAACGGGCCGAGCAAAGCGCCCTGATATCAATAATGAGACGGACTGGCCTGCACTGGCTTCGCAGACTGCAGCCTCAACATCAACTCCCTTGTCTGCCCAGGCACAAAAGTGGACATCTGCTAAAGGCAGGAGTATCACCAAGTCACAAACCCAGTTTCATGTAGAACTGGGTAATCGATTCGCCCCACTGCTGAATGACCAAGGATCTGGCTCTAATGAGGTCAACACACAACCTTCTGGAACTGCGAAGACTGAAAGTGCTTCAGGAAAACAAAAGCGACATGGTAGGCCAAAGCAACAACCTCACACACTGATAGTGGGAGACGTTTCTGTTAAAGATGCTCAGAAGATGTTTAGCAGCAACGTGAAAGTGATCTGCCTACCTAATGACACAGTATCAGACCTGGCTGACAAAATCTTGCATATCGTTGCAGATTACCCACATTTGAAAAATGTTGTGATTCATTTTGGGTTAAATGATTTAGCCAAGGAGGAGTCTGAGGTGTTAAAGCTGGATTTCACCCATCTGCTAAAAACTGTGAGCTGTTTACAGCCTAAAGTGTTCATCAGTGGCCCGATACCTCCAGTCCGCAAAGGAGATCTGAAATTCTCAAGGATTTACTCTTTGAATAAATTTCTGTCTTCGGCTTGTGCTGCCCTTTCACTAAATTTTATAGAAAATTTTCCTATTTTTTGGGAACGTCGTCATCTTTTTAGAGCAGATGGACTGTGTCTAAACAAGGCTGGAGTAAAACTCTTCACATCCAACTTGTTTTACTTCACCAGTCACACTGCTATCAGTTCTGATAAAGACAGAGGACAACATGTACCATCGGAGAACAAAACAACAAGGAAAGAACATGGAGTCAATGAGCTTCCAGCAAGAAATAAAAATCGCCAAAATGAAGAGGTCAACCCAACCCCCGCATCTCAGGACCCACCTGCTTCACCCCAAAATTCACCTACTTCCACCTCATCCAGCTTCTCTCCTACCCCTGCCTTCTTGGATTTAACTGCCCAGATGAACGAGCTGGTTCTGGCTGGCACAAGACTAACACCCCACCCTTTACCCCACCATGGTCAATCTGCACCACCCATCCCTCCTCGACGTTACCAGGCTCAGGATCACTCTTCTCCTCAGGCCAGCTGTGTTCAACTTAGAGCGACACAGGTCTGATGTGTGCTGGGTCCGGACTGCAATAGCTCTATTTTTAGGAACAACCAGAAAAAGTCAGGGCCCTATGGAGTTAATGCAGCTTCTTTAATTCCTGTGGTGACAGGTAACACAGGTAAAATTGTGAAATTAAAGAAAAGCAAAAAGCTTTATAGAGATAAAAATTTGACTCCTATAACATGTCATCCAAAAAGTCCACCAGTGTCTCCAGTAAAGTCTTTAAAATTAGCTCTTCTTAATGTTAGATCTCTTGTTAACAAGTCACTAATAATTAATGATTTTATTTTGACATATCACTTAGACTTTTTATTTCTTAATGAAACATGGTTGAATGATGGTATCAGTAATACTATTCTCAATGAAAGTGCACCACAAGACTTTATTTGTTTAAATAAGTGTCGTACTTGCAGGAAAGGTGGTGGAGTTGCTGCCATTTTTAAATCAATATTTCAGTGCAAAGAAATAACATTTGGTGATTTTATCTCCTTTGAATATATGTCATTCTTACTGAAGGGTGATTCAAGAGTTCTGTTTTTAGTCGTTTATAGACCCCCAAAATACTCTGGAGAATTCATGGATGAGTTTGCTGAACTGCTGTCAGTTGTATGCACTGAATACAACTTTTTAATAATAACAGGTGACTTAAATATTCATGTAGACAATAACATGGACAATACTGCCAAAGAACTGTATGCTTTAATGGATACTTTTGGTCTTACACAACATGTGACTGGTCCGACACACACTCAAGGTCACACTTTGGATCTGGTTATCTCTAAAGGTGTTGATATCTCTGCTGTTGATGTAAGAGACTTAGCTCTATCTGATCATTTCTGTGTCTTTTTTGACCTAGAGACTGTAACATCTGTTCCCCCTAGTTATGTGTGTTTAAAGAAAAGGTACATAAATGAGAACACAAGTGCACAGTTTATGGAAGCCATAGCAATGACACCAACATTGAGTGCTGAGACAGTTGATGATCTTCTGGATGAGTATAATAGAAACGTCTGTAATGTCATAGATGTGGTGGCTCCAATCAAAACTAAGAGAAAACCAAACACACAGAAAACACCTTGGAGGAGGACTGAGATAATGCAGAATTTGAAATCTGACTGTAGAAGAGCTGAGCGTAAATGGAGATCAACAAAACTCCAAATTCATCTAGAACTGTACAAAATAAGTCTGCGAAAATTCAATGATGGCTTGTTCAAAGCAAGGCAGCAATACTTTTCTGAAATTATTGCCAAAAATGTCAACAACTCTCGCACGTTGTTTTCTGTAATTGAAAAGCTCACAACCCCCCCCGATCAGATAGTCCCTGAATTACTGTCAGCTGGAAAATGCAATGAATTTGCTGTATATTTCAATGAAAAAATACAATCAATAAGGTCAAACATCAGAACAAACCAGCAAAATAACAAAAAGCTTGAACAGCTTCAACCACTGAGGGATGAGTCAACTACAATGTTAGAGTTTACTACAGTGAACCCAAATACAATAGAGGAGACTGTTCAGCAGCTGAATCCATCAACGTGTTGCCTTGACACAATACCCTCAAACTTCTTTAAAACTGTTGTAAAGTCAATTGTCACTGATCTGTGTCAGATAATTAACTGCTCATTCCAATCAGTCACCGTACCAAAATCCCTGAAAGTAGCTGCTGTGAAACCGCTGTTAAAAAAGAGAACACTGGATGCCTCTATACTGGCTAACTATAGACCAATCAGCAACCTTCCATTCATGGCCAAGATCATAGAGAAGGTGGTCTTCAACCAACTGAGTCAATTTTTAACATTCAACAAAATATTTGATAAATTTCAGTCAGGTTTTCGTTCTCATCACAGCACTGAAACTGCTCTTATCAAAGTGATCAATGACATAAGGTTGAACACTGATTCAGGAAAAGTATCTGTTCTCATTCTGTTGGATCTAAGTGCTGCATTTGACACTGTAGATCATACAATTTTGTTGCACAGATTGCAAACATGGGTTGGACTAAATGGAAAAGTAATGCAATGGTTTAAGTCATACTTGGAGGAGCGAAGCTATTTTGTAAGCATTGGAAACTTTGAATCTGACAGATTACCAATGTCCTGTGGGGTTCCTCAGGGATCTGTTCTTGGACCCCTTTTGTTTAACCTTTACATGCTTCCTTTAGGACAAATTTTACAGAACTGTAAGGTTGATTATCAGAGCTATGCAGATGACACACAACTATATCTATCACTGAACCCAGATGACCATGGTCCCATTGAGGTGTTTTGTGACTGTTTAGAAAAAATAAACTGCTGGATGAGTGAAAACTTCCTTCAACTAAACCATGACAAGACGGAGGTGATTGTCTTTGGTAACAAGGAAAAGAGGACTGCTGTCAGCAATTATCTTGAGTCTCGATCTTTAAAAGCTAAAGACCAAGTCAAAAACCTTGGTGTTCTGATTGACTCAGATCTTACATTCAGCAGTCAGATCAAATCTATCACAAAAACAGCTTCTACCACCTAAAGAACATCTCCAGAGTGAAAGGTTTAATGGCTCAGAAAGATCAGGAGAAACTGGTCCATGCTTTTATCTCCAGCAGACTGGACTATTGTAATGGTCTTCTGACAGGAATCCCCCAAAAGAGCATCAAACAGCTACAGCTGGTTCAGAACGCTGCAGCTCGGGTCTTAACCAGAACAAAGAGGTCAGAGCACATTACTCCAGTTTTAAAGTCTTTACACTGGCTCCCAGTCAGCCTCAGAATAGACTTTAAAGTTCTGCTGCTGGTGTATAAATCTGTGAATGGGTTTGGTCCAGAATACATCAGTGACATGTTAGTCAGGTATGAACCCAGCAGGTCTCTCAGATCTATGGACACAGGTCAGATAGTGGAGCCCAGAGTTCACAGTAAACATGGTGATGCTGCTTTTAGTTGTTATGCTGCAAAGAAGTGGAACAAACTGCCAGCAGAGCTGAAGTCAGCATCCAATGTGAACATTTTTAAATCAAAGTTAAAGGCACTTTTTTTCTCTACTGCATATGATTGAGAGAGAGATTTTTTGTCATGTTGTTGATGTAATGATGATTTTACTGATGATTTTAATTGATTTTACTGATGATTTTAAATGTTCTTATTGATTTTACTGATGATTTTAAATGTTCTTATTGATTTTAAACAATTGAATGTTTTATCATGTAAAGCACATTGAGTTGCCTTGAGTATGAAATGCGCTATATAAATAAATTTGCCTTGCCTTGCCTTGCCTTGCCTTGCCTTGCCTTGCCTAGTGCCTGCCGACCTGTGAAGCCTGTTCCGTTTACCGTGGTCCGTGTGTGTTTAGTAAGTCCGTGTGTGTCCGTGTGAAAGTCAGCATGTTTATGCCTCTGTCCATCCACTCTTTTCATTATATCCATGTCTTTTAAGGCTTTTATTACATAGCATCGGCTGTCGTCCGGGCCGCCACCATCTTGGATTATGTCGTCACCAGCGTGTCTTCACTGCAAGTTGCATTAGCGCAGAATAACTCAAATAACTGTAAAGAGGTCTTATATTAGTCTATTTTCTTTTTAAAGTGGTGTTTTTGTGGCTTTAGACTCCAATTACATGTATGTATATAATATGTTTCCCACAATATAAACAGGTTCACAATATAACTATTTTTTATAGTTTCTGTTTCCACTGTATCCAGAATGATAATAATAATTCTCAACAAGAACTATTGATTGATTTGTCACAAGACTGTTCCAGGGTTTGTTTTATTTAGTTTCACATCTACCTGTAGCTCTATGTTTTTTAGACTGATGACAACTTGTTTGTAGTTTTATTTCAGAAAGTTTCACTTTTACAGTTACAGCTGGAAACCTTTGTTAATTGAATATCCTAGTTACATTACAGCAACCAAATTAAACTATATCAACAAAGTGAAATCTTGTGAAATCTGTGACCTGTTGACCTGAACAACTCAAAGAATCAGAATCAAGAATCATTATTTCTTGGCAGAAATACTTTTAAACACTTGCTGTACATTCAGCTGACATAAAAGTCTTGTTTTCAAATATGTAGAATAATTGTGAATTTATCAGTAGCAGTAGTAGTTTTAATATTTTAGTTATTTTTTTGCAGGCACCTTCTTTGTCCATCAAATGTATTTAAAATAAACTAAAATTAATGAGAGAATGTTATTTAACTGTCGAACCTTGTCATAATTTTATTTATTTATATATTTTTTTAAATTGGTCTTGACTCGGTCTCGGCTCCCGAAAGTCTTGATCTTGTCTTGTTCTCGGTGCATTCTGATCTCGGGCAAGTCTTGGTCTCGGATAGTGGGGTCTTGAACATAACACTACGAGTAACTCTGATTGACTGACCGAGATAACCAATCCCAGACCAATCCACGTCTCCTTGTAACGACCCAATTGTGTTCACTGTTTATGTTGCTGTGTGTGTGTGTGTGTGTGTGTGTTATAGTGTTAGTTTACTCGTCTAAAAAATAACCCCACCTCCCCCCCAGTGCACGTGCACACACTGTCAGCTGTGTTAGCGACTGTCTGTCAGAGGCTCAGTGCAGATGTCTGTCTGTCCTGTAAAACTCTATCAGTTCTGAGTGTTGAAGCACTGAGAGATGTTTGAGGAAACACTGCATGTGTTTCTCTTCTTTAACTAACTCTGTCTCTCCTCAGCAGAGATCTACTACTGTAGCTAATGGGGCTGTTTCCACACTCCTAAAGAGACAGTGTCCTGAATGTCATTTACGTCAAAAACGACTTTCACCAACTCAGAGCTGCCCTGAAAAAAGCAACACTACATGATTTAATCACATTTCAGCCTTAATGAAGGAAAAATGCAAAATTGACACAAAATGTTGTTATTGTGCTGCTAGTGATTAATAAAAGGGTCTTTGTGACTTTGACCCATTATTGTTTTTCTTGTAAAACTATTGATAAAAAATAATATTAAAGACTCAGTAATTGTAATTAATTGAATTTGAACTTTCGTAATTGAGAATGCAATTGGGATTGATTTCAGGGGGAAATCATATCGACTGATTGCTGTTCACCATAATCGTAACTGAGTTTTAATTGAACATTGATAATTAAAGACGAAATTGTAGTTTTAAAATGTAACTGAACACAACCCTGACAGACAGTGATGTCTTTATTATTAAAAGCTCTTTTAAAACACATCTATATGAAGTCTGCTGAGCTTAAATCCAATGTTATTTTCTTATATCAGTACAATTGATTGATTACCTTTTAAAACTATTTTAGATCAATATGTGTCATCAGGAAGGAAAAGTTGCAGAGGACAGATCGATGAATATGAATGGATTCATCGATCTAAAGCACTAGTTCTCAAACTTTTTTAGCTCAAGTACCCCCTTATGTCCGACTACAAAATTTTGTTCAGAATTCTTTCAAAAAACAACTATAGAGCTTATCGATGGACTGAATGAGTGATAACACACATTTTAAATAATCTCATTATGTAAATAAGTGAAATAAAACAGTATTTAGTGCCTCCTGAGTAGATTTATTTCTATAGCTTTTATCAGATCCTGTCATCGCTCTTCTGGTGTGGGACCAAGACTGACACTTGTATTTTCAGTTTATGTTCCAATCAAGATCATTTCTATGTGTTTTGGTGTCATTTTGTGTATTTTTCGGTTCTTTTTATTATTCAGTATATTTTTATCTTGTTTCATGTGTTTTTGTTGTTGTTTTTGTGTGTTTTTGGTATTATCTAAATTATTCTCTCTGTGTGTGTGTGTTTGGTGTCATTTTGTATGTTTCTCAATTATTGATCTTGTGTATTTTTCTTCCATTTAGTATGTCTTTATTGTTGTTTTGTGTGTTGCTGGTAATTTTTAGTGTGGTATATCGTCTAATTTATTTCCTATCTATTGGTTACTTCATTAGGATTCCTAATCAATGAATATATTGGTATTAATATTTTTGTGGACATCTGAGCCTTTTTGTGTCAGTATACCTCTCAATTTCCATTTTTCTAAATGGTAAAATATGGGAAAGCTTGATATGAAATGAAACTGTTAACTACATATGTGTAGAACTGTACATAGAACTGTAACATGGTTCCCCATGCTTTAAATTATAAATGACAATTTTTATCAAATTTTCATGGCAATTACAATTACAAAGTCAATTATCTGAACTCAATTTCATTATGATTACGGCCGCAACAGGTTTTTAAAATTGCAATTATTATTTTGCTATAATTGTAATGCATTATCAATTATGTGAGAACAATTATAATTCACCCCAACGCTGTTAGGTGTGATATTAAATGTTCACAGAAACAAAAAAAGCCCTTCTACTGTACACAAAAACAAATGTGCAGTGAGCTGAACAGCAGCACTAAAGGTCACTGTTGCTTTCATTGCCTTGAGCAAATACGTAATGATGTGTCACTGGGCTGAAGAGTAGAACCACTGGAAAACACTCTCACTCTGTCAGTCAGCTCCTTAAAAAGGCATCATGTGAGCACCTGCACTCACATCACATCCATGCATTATCCATAAATACAGACATGTGTATACGCACAAACACGATGCCATTTGCAGTCAGCTGTGACCAAACGCCACCGACTCAATGCACGAGCCATTTCTGTTGACTCAGCTACATCGAGGAGCTTCAAACCCAGACTGAGCCAGATAATGTAACAGCGAGCGCTGTTAAAAAAAGAACGGCTGTATCAACAACAGCGTGATAGGTCATCGCTTCGCTGGCCTTGCTGTATAATCCAAGATCAACAATATTAGCACAGTGTTGTGTCTGGGCCTGGCACCGGCCCCGCCTGAACACTCGCCAGATGTCCTTTCCTGATTAACCTGAGAGGTTTCCTCCATTATCAAATTTAGAAACTAGTAGTATGCATCCCAGGTTTTAACATTGGGTCAAGAAAACAACAAGAAAAACTCTCCGTTTCCTGGAGGAGTGCAACGTTGGCACATGTGGAGCAGAGGTTAAAGAATAGTGCTGAAAACGCTTTTAAAAACCCACGTGATACATCAGAGATTTATGACATTGGGGGCCACAACAATGTGATTGTTCTATCTGAGGGCCACAGGCAATCTTGTGCGTTGTTGTAGTTCTGTGCATTACTGGAGTCATTTTGTGTTTTTCTGTCATTTGTCTACTTTTGTTGTCGTCTTGCGTGTGTTTTGTTTTGTCATTTTGTATATTTTATTGTGGTTTTGTAAGTCTGGAGTCATTTTATGCACCTTTTGGCCTTTTGTGTATTTTTGGAGCCCTTTTGGATATTTTTGTTGTCGTCTTGTGAGTTCTTTGTTGTTTTGTGTATTTTGTATATCATCCATTTTCTGACCCACTTGATCCATTACATTCACTCCTACTGATAATATTAAAACTCAAATCAACCTAACAGACATGTTTTTGAATGGTGGTAGAAAACCCATACAAGCACGGGGAGAACATGCAAACTCCACACAGAAAGGACCCAAGTATCCACCCCAGGGCTTGAACCCAGGAGCTTCTTGTTGTAAGCCATTTTGCATATTTTTGCTGTGGTTTTGTAAGTCTGGAGTCATTGTGAGCCTTGTAGTTGTTATTGTTTGGAGTTTGGAATTTTTTGTGTGTTGGTTTTCAAGGGCTGCACGTGGGCACCAGTTGTCCATGTCTGTGAAACGCATATCTGTCAATTCTCCTGTTTTATTTTACCCGTCTTTCCCACCATCCTTCCGTATTAGTATTATCCCGTATTATTATGTAATGATAATTTAAAAATAAATAAATAAAAACATTCCTCTGCCTCTCCAAAATGAATAATGTCACTAGCCTTGTGAGCAGCAGTGGCGGCTGCTGGTCTTTCATGCAGGGGAAGCTCATTTTCTGCCTACTTCAGAAAATGTATCTGTTTATTTAAATGTGAATTTTAGTAGAATTCACATTTTGTTGTCAACAACTATTTGTAGATTATCACACACGCACGCGCGTAGCTGCTGCGCGCTGGAGTGTGAGTGTTTGGTCAAAAGTCTCACAACACAAGCAGTAACAGTCTCCACAAACACCAAAAACAGACACTAGGTTTGTCAGAAGTTAATTCGCTATGAGAGGATCAGCAAAGTCTCCGTGTCAACACAGAGCAACAGACTGAAATATTTGAAAAACCCGCCTGTGTGCTTACAACGTCATACTCTCTGATTGGCTCATTTCGCTGTCAATCAAAATTGAATTAGCCTGAGACAGATCATCCAATCATCATCCATTATTCCAGCGTCCGGAACAGACAGATCCAGCCCACTGCTCCATAGACCTCCTGTGAAGCCCGGCGTCCGATGGGCGGGACTAAGTGCGTCATAACCGAGCATTTATCCAATGAGCGTCTAGTTTGACTGCAGTGGATCAACCCCTAATTCCTCTCCCATTGAAGTCAATTGAAGCTGAACTTCACCACAGTTTATTAACACTGTGACGCTGCGGTAATGAATGAAGAACGTCACGCTGTCACTGTCACTTTCCTGTTATAAGAAGCTGATTCTGAACTAAACATACATGTGTTCTGTCATATATTTAGTCAATGAAATGTACACACAACACTACATATTTGACCACTGATTTTAGGGGAAGCTGAGGTTCCCTTGTAGTCTTAAAGCATCCGCCACTGGTGAGCAGCTACACATTCTGTAAGATTTGTAATTGATATTTTAGCGTCTCCCACAGGGGAAGGAACAACCTAAGTCAGCATGAAAAATCCACCAAGCACAAGCGCCACAAATATACACTCCTTCCAAAAAGTGTTAAAGGATGTGAAGTCTGCAACAAATCTGTATAATAGTCATTAGTGAATACCAGAGAACTACATGAGTGAGCATGAGAAACATGAAAAATATATGAAAAAATATATTTATGTATAAGAAAAAAAAAATATATATATACAAATATCATATATTTAAGAAAATATGTATTGAAAATAAAATGTAAATGTCTAACTTAAAGCAATAATCCGGAGGATGAAAAGAGAGAGAAAATGCTATCACTGCATCTAACAATACTTCCTTAACTAGCGTTTAAATTACTTCATGTGGGACCTTGGCAGTACCGCGCGTGTCAGGCTAAAGTAATTAGAGCTTATAGCGTAAGCAGTTTTCCACAGAGGTATTTTCCACAGAGGTATTATTGTGTGTGTGTGTGTGTGTGTGCGTGTGTGTGTGTGTGTGTGTGTGTGTGTGTGTGTGTGTGTGTGTGCGTGCGTGCGTGCGTGCGTGTGTGTGTGTAGAGGAGACACCATTACTTTTGATGACTTCTCAGATGTGGTATTCAGCTTCAAACACAAGTGAATGACAGCAAAGCTGTGATTTCACTGATTGTAACAGAAAAAAGCACATATACACCAACCAATGCTGAGGCGTCGGCTGTTCTTTATTAACCACATGGAATGAGGTTAAGGCAGAAATGGAAGAGCACACCCATGTGGGGATCCTAAAGGGAGCCTGGTTTCTCCTTCCATGAACAAGATAAAGAGAGATGTAATGTAAGTGTTCCTATGACCAATCAGATGAGGGAGCTTGCAGAGCTGCAGAACCATGTCAAAAACACAAACTAGTTCAAAAGTGATCTGCAACAACTCTAAAATGTTAACTAGTCAATCATTGATTAAGGTCTCTAGTTAACTAGTGATACAGTTGGATGTTTAGTTAGAGAAGGCTGAAATACTCACAAGTGCAAAAAGGCTTAAATTAGTGATGCCCTTACTAGTAAACTAGGTGGACCAACATGTTTATAAACTAGTAAACCAAGATATCTACTAGTAAAGCCACTTGCAGCAGCACTAGTAAACTAGTGTTGGTAAAAGCAAATACTAACTTACTAGTGTTGGGGGAAAAAATAACTAGTTAACAAGTTACCGAAACAAAATTAAGCAATGTTACACAAGAGGAAGTGCTGTTGTCATTAAATATCAGCACTGGTGCAACGTGGTCGTAGATAATCACATCTGATATTTCACACAACAGCACGACTTTCAATGTGATAATGTTTTTATACAGTTCTACAACTAAATGTTATTAGTAAGAGTAATAAGTGACAAGCGATTATGATTTGTTTGTTCATTTATTCATATAGCTCCGTTAGCATAATAGTCCCACAAGTGGAGAGCACACAGCTACGTTCTCACACTGCAGGCAAATGTGACCCAAATCCGATCTTTTTGCCCCTATGCGACTTGTATCGATCTGCTAAAGACAGTCTGAACAACACAATTCAGATTTTAATGAACTCTGCATCACTGAAGACGCTGACATCCCTATCCCACCACTGATGACTCTGACTCCTCATCCAAACAGCCTGCTGTAAAGATATAACAGCATCACAGCAAACAGCCAAACCTGGCTCTCTTATTTTTCACTCTCCTTAAAATTACTCAGTGCTGACTTCTGTTGGAAAGCACATTTCTAAGCGCGACGCACAGTCCTACACTGGACGCCTCCATGTTTACTTCTGTAAACATCGTAGCCTGCTTGGTCATGGGTCACCTTAAGACCTCTTTTGACTTCAGGGTTGCATTCCGTTCATACTCCAAACCGATTGAAGATGCATTTAACATGTAATATGAACAATCACACTAAAAAAAAATCTGAGTTTTTGAAAAAATATGAATCGTGCATTAAGACCTACAGTGTGAGTGTAGTGACAGTGTATTGCGGTGTGTAGCCCAAGATCTAACGATAATTAACAATTTTTAGATCAGCTGTACAGCGGAGTGATACACCCATTGGTGTTGTTGCTGTTGTATAAATAATGAAGTGGGAGGAGCATGCACTGACACTGCCTATTGGCTGCTCAGTCCATAATGAAACATGACAACCAGTGAAAACTCAGGATTTATTTCTATCCCGCCTGCTTTATTTGACTATAGTTCACTAGTGAACATGTTTACAAAGGAAATGTAACAAGTACTAGTAAGCACTAGTAAGCAGTGCTTACTAGTAAACAAGTTAGGGTCTATATTGTCATTTACAAGTCAACTATAGTGAAGCTTTAAAATTGTTTTTTTTTTTTTAAAAATTGTATACGATGCTGAACGAGCTGTTAGAGGCTGTTTCGTGTTTTGATTTGTTTTTGTTATTTCAGTTTGAAGTTTTTTTTTAATTTAATGTTTATTTATTTATCTTTTAATGTTGATTATTTTTTTCATAGAGCCAAACTACTGCATCTATACAGAACATAAATTAATAGTAATAAGGGTTGTCAAGTGAAATGCATGTTGTTATACAATCTTTTTGTACTGATGGTACATTAGGGATGAGATGAGTTTGGGGCCCAGGGATCAAAACTCGCATTTTAGTCACAAACACAATAAATAAATAAATAACATCTTAACTATGGTTTGTTGTTGGTTCATAAATACAGCTAGCAACTGGTTTGTTGCTAGAAAATGTGTTATTAGGGAGTTAACACATTTTGCAACTGTTATCTCTGGTGCTACTTTTTTATTCTTCAGCACAGGTGAGGGTGATGATGATGGGTGTGAGAAGCAAAGACTGCAAAACAAGAACGAGGTGGGGAGTCAAAGATATAATGAGAGCACAACTAGGAGGTATCGGAAAGTGGCCAGAGGAGCAAAAATATGTGTGAGAAGCTGAGAGCAGCAGAGGGTAGAGGAAGCACAGGAGATGCTTTTTATTCCCCCCCCCCCCGTGTCACCCTGATTATATAAGTGCCACGTGCTAAAAATAAAGCCTGCAGTACAAACTGTGACTGTGGAGCTCTGTGTGTGTTGCCTGGCTCGTACCTCGCTCTCACACATGCATGCCTGCACAATGCTCACATTAAGACACGTGCACGCATACACACACACACCAAATTAGGGCATATTTAAAACAGACAATGTGCCATTCCGTGTGTTTGCAACAAACACGTTCATGCATGCACATGTGTTCGGCCCAGCCCGGTGAGCTCGCAGACAGCGGGTGCAGACGGCGAGGTTGCCATGGCAATGCAGCCTCCATCGAATGGAGAGAAGCGGCTGGACCTCCTGGAGGGGCCGAGCAGAGCACTCCTCCATCCGTCTCCATAAGCGCCTGGTAGGAGTCGGAGGAGACACCAGGGCCTTTTACGGCCACTTTCATTTGTTTCAGCAGCTGAAGAGAAAGTCACATCATCCACATCCATCAGCAGAGCAACCAGGGAACAAAGGGCGTGGCCACAGGTTACTGCCAAACTCACATTTAAAACTGTTGCAAAGAAGCAACATCCAAAGCTGTGGCGGCAGCTTAGAGGACACCTGCCCCTTTAGTCCAGTGGTTCTCAACCTTTTCAGCCAGCGACCCCCATATTAAAGGTCCCAGTGACCGGGGACCCCCACTTAACCTGAAGGTGATTGAACACAGACATGAACATTGAAGAACAGTCATGTGGAGAGCTTTTTGGGGCCCATTCATAAAGTCAGCAAAATAATGGTCATTGTTCTATGAATCTATGAAAACCACATTTATTTATCCACTGTTATTCAGGATAATAATAAATATTATAAAAATAGGTCAACATATGCAACATTAGGTGGAAAGAGAGGTGGAAAGGGTTTATAAGTGCCTGAAATATCTTGGAAGTGGCGAAATGTGCAGAAAAAGGCATTGATATTTGATAAAGAAGTGGCAGAAATGGGAGTAATGTAGCAAAAATGCATTAAAAGTAGCCAAAATATGCCAGAAAAAAAGGGTTTATAAGGGCCGAAAATTACTTGAAAGTAGAAATCATTGACAGAAATGGGAGGAATGTAGCAAAAATATGGCAAGAAAAGGTGATGGAAATTGGTTAAAATATGGCAAATTTGGTGTTGCAAAAAATATGGTAAAAAAAGCAAAAATGAGGCCACTTTGTTCAGAAAAAATTCTTAGTTTATTGAAGGCATCCGGTGACCACCTGTCATGCGAACCAAAATGGGGTCCTGACCCCAAGGTTTGCTTTAAAATATGAATTCACATGCTCTCACACACACACACACACACACTCTGCAGGAGCTTCTCCTTAAACATGGTCAGTAGATGTTAGCTCTGTGATTTCACTCTTTCTCTGAGGAAACACTGCTGATACCACCGTGGGATTATTGTCCATTCATTGGTATTACCTTTAAAACAAATCCCAGAGGAATATACAATTGCAAAAACATAAAATAAATAAATGAACTATTCCTAAAGGAGAGAAAACATTAACATGGTGTGTAATGCCTGCTATTAAATCAGGGCTCACCAACCTTTGAGCTATGTTAAAGATACTGAATAATTCCAAGAGTTTCCACTTTCACTTCTGAAATAATAACATTTCCGATAATGAAGGAAATAATAATGACTTCAGTTAACGTGCAACACTTTATTTATCTTTTTTATGAAGTTGTTTCCTTTTAAACCTTTCTTTGGAAATCATATTGTGCCTATTTTACTATTTTACATTGAAAACCTTTAACTGTTCATGAAATATTTACCAGTATTGTATAATGTAATGATTAGTAAGATTTTACAAAAATCCACTTTTTGTTTTTTAAATAAATCTTATCACAATCAACACCAAATCTGCAGCATATTTAACAAAATCCTTGTTGTGAGACTTAAACACATTTTGTCTACAAATTTCAGTGAAAAACAACATTTCGAGATATTTATTTTTAATACCAAAACTTCTCAAATCTAGCAGCATAAAGAACTGATCGGAAAGATAATTGAATCATTCTATGACCTTTCATCAAATGGCCCACCCACTTCAGTATCAATTGTTCCTTAATTATCCTAAAGGCACACTGTTAATTTTTTGATTGATCAAATAAAAACTTTTTAAGACAGAGACAATTTAGTGAGGGGATTATGTGTTATTTTTCGTGGAATTTTGATAAGCAATAAATGATTATCAGAGGGAAAATACAATGGGCTTACGTAAAAGATTTTTGATTATGGTAAGTGGTGAAATAACCCAAAGTTGGGGTCCAAAACATAAAAAGTTGCACAAAGAAAAATTATTTGAATTCACAAGAAAGAGTAATCTTTATACTTTTACATTTCCACATGCAGTTATGAGCCAACAAAAATCTGTCACAAAAGTATTTCTTCGGTTTTCAAGAGATTGTCAGCCGACAACCAATGCATATATGTGACTAATCATTAGTAATGTGAATTTATTTAATTGCAATAACAAAATATGCATTGCTGTTAAAAGATTGCACTTCTTGTAGTGTTAACCTTCAACAGAATGTGCAGACAAGATAAAAAAAAAAAAAAAAAAAAAAAAAAGTAATGTGAACAGTCTATGTACATAGCTCAAAGTTGATCAAATTACAGGGAGCTATGCATAGGCAAAGTTGTTTACTGAAGGCCCAAACATGGTCCAGCTCCAAACTCCGAGAGGCTGGCATGTCCACCAGATAGAATGTATAGCAGATATCTTTGGAAATTCTGAGAGAGTAAGTGAAGCTGTAATACGATACGAAATTTTAGTTTCCTATGTGATGTCGTTCCTGAGATATTAGAAGCTGAAAATGGAAGAAAAATAAGGACGCACTAAAGTCGACGCATGCCCCCCTCACTAAATTGTCCATATCACAAAAGGTCTTCATCTGATCAAACTAAAAATGTACAGTGTGCCTATTAAATAATCATTTAACAATTTGTAAAAAAAAAATCTGAATTTTTTAGATCAAACTGTGTTTGTTTTATAACACAGTTAAAGACATTAAATTGCAATAAATCAAAGGTATTCAAATTGCCGCTCGAAGGTTTGTTATTGACTCCAACATTTCTAAACAAGTTGTTTAGTCATGTGACTTGAACTTTTGAAAGTTTCACACGTTGCATTGTAGGATTTGGAGTCCCATAGACGAACAAGAAGACAACGCTGAAGAGGAAAAGTTTCCTTACGAAGTATTTTTTCTTCATTTTTACTGTGATTTCTTGTTTTTCTTCACCAGACGAGGAGTATAGTGACAGGCTACACCTGTGGAGCGCCACCCTTTTACACTTTTTGGATAGAATTTTTAAGATTTACAATTACCCACACATAAAGTATGTGTTTTTGTAGAGGGAAACCAATGTAACTGGAGAGAAATCCCTAAAGTCCATACCAGGAGGTAAAACCAGTGCCTTTTTGCTGTGACAGCTGGACATGAGAAGTGTGTATTTTTGTGTAAAATGACCTTTACAGATACATGTTCTGTAAATATTTAGTACACAAAACGTGATTCATTCATGAGGCCTATACCTAATGACAGTTTGGAGTTTGAGGGCTTTGTATTGGGATCAGGTCACTAATGGGATACAAGCAACCATCAGATGCCTTACATGCATAGCTTTCGGCTAATCTACACTGAAGGACGTTTGTCAAACAAGATTTCTCTCATTATACAATTTGATTTACAAAGTCTTTAATGGAGGAACACAATCTGACAAACACGCTAACAGTTGCCAATGACGCGGGGCCCTCAGGCCAAAAACATCATGCGAAAGTCTTTGAGATAGAAAAGATTCAGAAGAACATTATTCCAGTGTCTTAATCTTTTCTAAACATATATACATATTTATTGCACGCCGCTCACTTTCCACGGTGCATGTAATGTAGCCTTGGGTGATATGATTAAGCTTTGGCATGAATTCAAACTCAGAACGTACCCACATTTGGTCATGGAGCGCCTCGGGGTGCCATGTAATCCTATAGCCTCTGAGACATGTACTTGGAAGCACTGGAGCACGTATGAAGATAGAGGGTGTATATATATATATGAGCAATATACCATCTGCCAGTGTGGGTCCTTCACGCTACTGCCTACCTCATACAATGATGAGAGACAATGAAATGAATGACATGGCTCCCAGGCCTCTGGTAGAGGCCTGGGAGCTTGAAGGAAAAAAAGAGACCGCCCGAGGTGGGCGAGGAAGAGTTTTTTAATTTTAAAAATATCTAACTAATTAATAATAGAGACTTTGTAAAACAATTATCACAATGAATGGCCTAAAAATAGTTGACACGAGAAGCAAAGTTTTTGTAAATGGATTTTGGTATATGACTGAATAAATGAAAACAATGAATGAGCTTAAACAACAAAATACTGTTTATTATTTCCATCACTGAGTGCCAACATAATGTGTAATATGAATAAAGCAGTGGTTACGAAGCAGGGGTATGTGTACCCCTAGGGGTACAGGAGCACATTGCCAGTGGTACTCAGAAAGATAAAAAATAATAATAACAACAATTGGGAAATGGTCATGACAAATTCACCACAAACGAACAGTACTATCGCTCAATAAAATACTATATTTTCTTGTACCAGTAATTTATTGAAACAGGATTTTTCTATGCTGTAAAGGCTTACAGTAATACAATATTTAGCTACATTTCACAAAAGAGACTGTATTTACTTATTATTGAAATAATCAAGTTGCATGGTGTATAAATATATATATTTTTTTATTTTCTTTTTTCCACTTTAAATTTCACTCGTTGCTTTTAACTTAGAAATTAAGCCTTAAGGAACCAATTTTAGAGACTGTTCCACAAATGAAAAAGTATATGAAAAGAGGGTACTTATGATATGAAGACAGGGTACACATGATTTTATAAAAATGCATAGGGGGTACACGGGACAAAAACGATTGGGAACCACTGGAATGAAGAATATTGTAATTGAATTGTTCACAAAGCACAAAATTAAATTTAGTAAGCTACATTCATGCTTTTCTGGATCTTTTTGTAAACGTGCTGAAACAAATGTGTTTTTGTGTGCTAAAATAAAAACAGCACTTAGTACAGAACATTCCAGAGAAGTGGAAACTTAACAGAGCAAAATAGTTAGAATATCTGTGGCATGAGAAAACCAAGCAACTGATGAAGCTGATGAATTTAGTTTGAAATACCGTAATTTACGGACTGTAAGCCGTTTCTTTTTTTTTCACGCTTTGAACCCTGCAGCTTAATCAATGACGTGGCTAAATTGTGAACTTTTCAGAGGTTTTATAAGCTTCATGCTGCCACAAAATTGAGCTCCGTCACATTAGACCAGGTGGAACAATGAAAATGTTAACATTAAATTGTTCTTGCTCGCACTGAATCATTCTGATCACTCATTTTGTCATGATGCACAGAGAGAGAGAGTGCACCCGCAGCAGCAGCAGCAGGAGCAGCGTAGATGAAGTAAAAGTCAGCCAGTTTGTAATAGAAAGATAAACAGCATAAAGTTGTTAAATCACCACATTAGGTTTGTTCAGGATTGATCGTGCTCTGGACTCTGAGGCTGATGGAGACACTTCCATAAAGAGGAGGGACCGACGGAGCAGAGATCAGAACAGCCTGGATACAGACTGGATATCCATCCTAATCTCATCTTCGCTCTGTCTAGAGTAAAAGTCAGTTTGTAATAGTAGCATAACAGCATGAAGTTGCCAAATCACCACGTTAGATTTGTTCAGAAGCGATCGCGTCCGTATTCTGACTCAGAGTCCGACTCGCTGTGATTGCTCCGCAGTAGTTCACGGTAAGAAGAGCAGATGAAGCGGTGTATCAGTCTAGTTCTGGTAAAATGTGACCATAAAATGTGTAAATGGATTGATATGTAGCCGTGGGGCAGTGAGGAGTTGACTTAATGTAGTGAAGAAAACGTATCAGTTGAAACACAGACATTTCTGTGAAACCTCTCTTGCTCTTGGGTAGACTGTCGGTGTCAACGAAGACATCATTGTTGCCCTAATTTCTAAATTTATTTATTTTGAGGCGCAGACAATGTTTAGGCCACCTTTTTTATACCCTTCCCCATGCAGGGTGAGCAGTGCAGATCCTCAAAAGGGCTGCTCAGTCGCCCAGGTAGCTGCCGAGGGGCGCTGCTGCTGCCCTCAAAGACCATCTTGTCTGGACCGCCTACGTGTGGGTTGCTGGCTGAGGGCTTCCAACTACATCCATAGCCTGCCCCTGTTACTAGCAGGCCCATCGCCGCAGGACTTGGACTTAAATCTTGATCGCGCACACAGTGAGATGTGCGCGATGAAGATTTAAGTGGAGGGAGGGTGCGCTGGAATTGATACATTAACTTGGTCACCCACGAAGTGATCTGGTGGCATGGGGAGGTCCACAACAACCGGCTCGGTTTGCTGAGGGTTGCCTATCGCTGGGCGCAATGCGGCTTTTCTGTCAGGGTTTCACCTTCCCTTAGCCTTTGGTTAAAGAACCCGGCCACAAGGCAGTGGAATGGTATCCGTTACCCAGGACAGGTGCCCATACCAGGTACTGTCAGCTGGAGCCAGCTAAGCTCGTGTCAGGCAGGGTTGTCACGCCCTGAAGTAGTTACCAAGTCCACTTGGCCACTACCCACTATCTAGGCTGGAGGCTCGCCTCCCCGCCTCACCAGGTAAGTGAAAAATCGATGAGTAGTGGTATTTCACCGGCAGCCAGGGCCTCCCACTTATTCTGCACCTCTCATGTCTCTTCTCCGTGAAACCTAAAAGGAGTACAGCAGCCCGCCTTCCTGCCCGTTCTGATTGGCTGAGTTGTCTGAAGGGCACCCTCATCAGCCAATAGATGCGGCTAATAAAACAGTGCACTTCATAGCCCAGAAATTAAGGTAGTCTACACAGCAGTTGATAAGTTTGTTCAAACGATGCTATCTGTAGCAGCGCTTCTAGCCCCGCCCACATCCTCTACCACTGAGCGTGGTCGACTGTCCTCACCAATCATTTATCCACTGACTTGGTTCATTTGTCACTCATGGACTCATTCATTTTGGCTCTGAACCCTGTCATCTTGTCCAGTGTGGATTAAAGACACTGCTTAGACTAGGACCGTTGTCCATGTTAGCTGATACATGTTTAGCATTGAGGTGGTAGCGGAGGCTAGAAGAGCTAATCCATAATCCACAAACTCTTTCTTGCACAATTTGCACACAACTGGGCTTTTGTTTTCCATCCAGTGTTCTAAACTAAAATGAATGCCCACGAACCACAGCAACGGCATCTGCTCTGGTTCTCCTGTTTCTTGTATCTGTGCATCAATATTTTGGGTATACGAGGAACTTGCGCAACGAGAAAGGTTCTGGGATGTTTGGAGTGCAAGAAAATTGATTATGGGAATTAAGGGGATTTTTTTAAATGGAAAATGGGATTCTATGCTTCATTAATTCATTTGTATTTTTTGGCTAAACTTGAGCTACGTGATGCCCCTGAACTCATCAGAGTTCAGAGCCATGCGACCTTCACCATACTGTCCTGGAAGCATTCCTCATGCTGTTTAGCACCAAGCTATAGCATCTCTGCCTCCAACCAATGAATGTTCAACCATTCTGCTGCATAGAGATGAATGGAAACAATGTGTTTACAGTTCACGGGAAGTTTAAACACACAATCACTTCCTTCATTGACACTGAGATTGATCAGAGCGAGTATTCTTGGAATGGTATGTACCTGCATTAATCACATCCTGAATGATGTCCTCCATCCATTATATGATGATTTTATCTCACCATCACTGTGATGATCCACATACTCATCAGGTCTTTTTTTTATTGGAATAAGAAGGCAGCTGTGGGAGACGGAGGGTGGCTGGGATTATATTTGACACACAGTCAAGTCATTTGGGGAAGTGAGGCGTGATGGGTGCAGACCAGTGACCATTTAGGCCTGTGGTCACACACATGAGAAAGGAACGAAATAAATGAGAGATGACTACAATACCTGCAGGCTTATCTGATGCTAACATTAGGCTTTTTTTCTTAAACTAGGGTGAACATAGGTCTAGTTTTACCCGGAAATGTCCACTTTTCACTTTCCAGGGGGTTATCCATATTCATGGATTGTAAAAGTCATTGAGAAAGCCCCAGATCAACATCCACACCGAGCCAAGCTCGGAGGACCCATCTCCTGCTAAACAGGTGAAAATAGATTTAACAGCAACAAGAGTCAGTGCTGCTGAACCGTTGAAGCTTGTTGCTGGCGTTATTATCGAGAAAATGGTGCCAATTTCCACAGTAGACTCTGAATCATTCCGACACATCGTAGAAAAAATACAGGCCAAAAACGGCATCAAGCTGCCACAGAGAAAGTCAGAAATATGTTGATTGAAAGAAGAGTTGTTTTATTTTAGTAAAATGTGGTGGAATGTGCAGTAAATAAGTAAAAATATCAACAATTTTCTTCAAGTCAGAAACTTGCATTTAATTTCATTGTTAATTGATGCAATGTGCATAGTGTTAAGAAATTGAATAAAACATGATTTAAAAAGAGACTGTTTCATTTGAATCAATTTTTGAACATGCCAAAAAATAGAATTAGGCTGAAAGGTATCGTGTTTAATATTTTGTGCATCATATTTTTGAAAAGTAACTGAATTACATAAAGTAAAGTAATTAAAGTACCTAGTTACTTTTGAAAATAAGTAATCCGTAAAGTAACGGGATTTCCTCTCTGAAGGAGTAATCACTAATCACTAACTAATTACTATTTTCAAGTAACTTGACCAACACTCGTTTCCATTACAGTTTTTCACAAAATAGAATTGATATTTCTAAAGTTTCAACGTTGTCATCTCCAAGAGACTTCTCTGCAGGAAAATGGGCATTCCAAACATCCTTATAAAACTAATCTAATGTGGCAGTAATAACTTTTAAGTATAATGCTAATAAGTGTCTCAATCTTCTCTTCTGTCCATATGTACCGCACCATGTTTTCTCAGACAGAAGTGTTCATGTGAGCGGTACGTGTAATTATTGAAAAAGTGTTTCCATTGTGCTTTGAACAATACAATTCAATAGGGAAATGTCTGAAAAACCTCCTAATGAAAGCCTAAAAACTTTTAGGTGCCTCCTTTACCAGTTTGTATGCGTTGTTTAGATTTTACCCAAAGGGTAATGGAAATGCAAATATAGATCCGGGGAAAAGAGAGGGAGAAGGACTGAAAGAGAACCAAAAAATAAAAGCTCCCTGGAGGTTTAGAGAAAGAAAGTTAAGGTAAGATAAGTTTAATTTCAGAGTGAATAAATCGTCTTCACTTTGTAGATATATAATTTTTGTGTAAATGGATGCTTGTAGTGCAAGGGGAGGTTTTTAGAATCGTTCATTACCTTTAAACTGTGTGGCTGTTTTAGATTTCTGTGACTAAATGAGCATAATACATAAAAATATGGTACGTTACGAGGCATATTTAAGTAGAGTACATTTTGTGTATGCCGATGTCAGGCCAAGAGTCAGGTTTTTCCATCAAGTCAAAATACAGTCACCCTACTTAAACCGTGCCAAACACATGAGTTTATATCTTGTTTCGTTGACAGCAAGCCACACGTTAGTAACTCTCAGTGCTAGGCTAACTCCTCATTAACTGGGATACCAATGAAATCCTCAAACTATTGAACGTTTGTTTAATCTATTTTTAAAGCAACCCTATGGATAAAGAAGCTTTCAGTAAAAGTTTAAAATAGTTTTAAAAACAGAAGCCATTCAAACTGGTCCCTCTCATCAACTCTGTTCCTCTTCAATCACCTCTGTTTTATTTCTTGGACACACCATTATACTCTCGCTCTCTCTCTCTGTCACAAACCTGGGGGTAAAATTTGACCCCCACCTTACCTTCGACAGTCATGTCACCCCCAGCTGCAAAACTGCCTTCTTTCCCATCCATACCATTTCCAAACTGCACCCCTCCCTCTCCCTTCCTGCTGCAGAGAAGCTCCCACGCCTTTGTCTCCTCCAGGTTGGACCATTGTAACGCACTCCTCATCAGGATCCCTGGCAGGAGCCTCCAAAAGCTCCAGTATGTTCTGAACAGTGCTGCCAGGGTCTTGGTGAGGGTGCGAAAACACGAACACATGACCCCCATCCCCCGTACACTGCACTGGCTCCCCATTCAGTCCAGCATAGTGTACAAGATCCTCCTGCACACCAATCACTGTCTGCATGGTGCAGCCCCCACTTATCTCACTGATCTGCCCACACCAGACACCTCAATCCAGGACCCGGTCAGGCCAACAGCATTGTCTGGTCATACACAGGACAAAACAATGGATGACAGGGCCGTTGAAGTCACTGCTCCTCGCCTGTGGAATGCCCTCCCAGACCACCTCAGGGCCCCGCAGAAGATAGATACTTTTAAGAAAGGACTTAAAACCTATCTTTTTACGCAAGCTTATTTCAACAGCTAATGTTGTGTGATATTGTTTTCATTCTGTCATCCAATGTAGTACTTTGAGATTTGGTGTCAAATCTAAAGTGCATTACAAATAAAATGTGGCATAATAATAACAACATACTCTGTAGCATTATAAAGGGGTATATTTGCAGGTGCAAAGCAAAATAGCGTGTGCAATTTCCCTGGTTATGGACATGCGCATGATAAATGTGTTGTTTTTACTCATTTTTAAATTTTTTTCATTTGGTGTATTTTTCTGTAATTATGTTTTTTGGAGTCATGTATCTTTCTGCTTTGTTTTTGTGCATTTTTTGTATAATTATTGTTTTTTCTTGCCATTGTAGTTGTGATTCTGGAGGCATTTTGTGTCTTTTTTGGTGTAGTTTTGTGCATTTTTTTTTGTCATTTTAGCGTATTTTTTGTATTAATATTTAGTTTTGTGTATATTGAGTCATTTTCATGTTCTTGTTGTCGTTTGGTGTTTTTTTGTGTAATATATGTTTTTTGGAGTCATTTTGTGTGTTTTTGGTGCCTTTTGTATATTTTTCTGCATTTCTGTTGTCATTTTGTGTACTTCCAGTATAAATATTGTTTAGTTTTACGTCATTTGTGCATTTTTTGTATAATTGTTGTATTTTGTTGCATTTGGAGTGTGATTCTGGAGTCATTTTGTATCTTTTTTTACTGTAGCTTTTTGCAATTCTGTCGTCTTTTGTGTATTTTTGTATAAATATTTAGTTTTGTGTATTTGAGTCATTTTCAAATTTATGTTGTCGTTTGGTGTATGTGTTTGCGGGCAGGGGGGATGAATCCATTCTAAATGTATGCCACCAGTCCATCCATGTGTACTTACCTGCCTAACTTTCACTAAACTTATCTATTTTCAGCAGTTAGATGTAGTGGCAGGTGTGTCGTGAGTGAAGATGCAGTAATCATCAGGCACGCTTCACTAAGCAGCACCGTCTACATAACATGTAAACACTTATATCTGACTAAGAGCGTAACACTACAGTCACTACCACCCAATTTTTAACTCACTTTTATATTTTTTTGTTTGGTGTATTTTTCTGTAATGTATGTTTTTTGGAGTCATTATGTGTTTTTTTATCTTTCAGTTGTCTTTTTGTACATTTTTTTGTGTAAGTGTTTTTGGTTGCCATTATAGAGTGATTCTGGAGTCAATTTGTCTATTTTTTGTATAAATATTTAGTTTTTTGTTTTATTTTACTTATTTAGTATATTTTTTATTATAAATAAATACTTTGTGTGTGTGTTCTCGTGAAATGTTTGAGACGCTGATAACCAAACTCCATAGACATTGTAGCGCCAATCAGAAAAATAACAAAACTGCGCAAAACAAAAACGTAAAGCTCCAAACTACATACATGTACTAAGTACATTAAAGTATTATCTACAATTCAGCGTCTTTTTTTTAAAAACAAAAAACATTTTTTACCTTTGAATCGAGTGGTCAGAGCTTAGCTTCCATGCACGGCACCACAAAGAATCCGCAGTTTTCCAGATGGAGAATTGAATGGGTTGGGAAAGTTGTCTGCAAAAGACTCACCAGTGGCTGACGGTTTCAAATGATCTATTCAGAGAGCTCAGAGAGGGTCTCGGTCTAAACTATCTTCTTCTCTATCACTCGTGTGTTTACAGTCCGTGTCTGCTTGGCTGTGCGCAGCGATTGGCTCTGCCAGCACACGCGACTCTTGCTCGGGTGAGGAGCTGTGCAGTGAAATAGATATACTGTAGAATCTACAGTATATCTGTAGATTCTACAGTGTACACCATCTACACCATCTACAGTGTAGATGGTGCGCTAGCGCCCCCTCACACCCTGAGGTCCAAAGTTGAATAGGTTTCATTTCGGGGCCGTCCAGAAGTGAAATAAAATTAAAATAAACATGACCAAATTACTCCAAAATAGCAGATACACACACTTGGGATATTTGGAACCCGTTGACCAAGTTTCAGGTCGAACTCACACCGCGTCGGGGAGATATTTGCTCCACACACACACACACACACACACGCACGCACACACACACACACACAGACATTCCTTGGTTTTATAGATAGATAGATAGATAGATAGATAGATGGATAGATGGATAGATAGATAGATAGATAGATAGATAGATAGATAGATAGATAGATAGATGGATAGATGGATAGATAGATAGATAGATAGATAGATAGATAGATAGATAGATAGATAGATAGATAGGTTCTTTCTCCAGGAAATGCCTTGAAACTGTCACTTCCATCCAGGGGTGGACTGGTACAAAAATCAACCATGGCATTTTCTGTCGAGACCAACCCACTATGTTATCAGAGGACACCATGTAGAAGCTGTTATTAAGTCAGTGATGTTCAACATGTGGCTCTTTGTCTTAATTTTAATTTTTAATAAAGGAGGAAATGTTTTAACCCCTCTTATCTATTTCCTTTGGCCACTTTGTAACTTCCTTTGTCCTGTTTTTGCCCCCTTTGACACTTTTTTCTAGACTTTAGCTACCTTTTGCCAATAAATATCCCCTTTCTTCATATTTTTTGTCAATTTTTGCAAATTCTTTTTGACATTTTTGTCCTTTCTTTACTTTTCTTTGGCCCCTTTCATCCAAAAAACCTAAGATTAGTTTGTGAAAAACAGCAGTTTTTGTTACTGATATGTAAACATCTGTGTGTAAGGCTTATGTGTGACCAAATGCATCAAGGATTTCCCATTTCATTCTCAGTGAAGGATCCCTCATAAAGCTCCGTGTGCTTCAGCCATCCATGCATTCATCCGTCGAAACTCTACACTGCTCTTTTTCTAGTGTCATTCTGGTGAAACATCTTGGCAAAAGATGACAGGCAGCAGATTCCCATTAGCTGCTGCTGCCTCTGCCGTGCCATGCTTATTTTTCCAAAAATACACTGTTCCCGGTTTGACCTGGAGTGCTACCTCTCACACATGCCACCAATCAACAGAGTTATGTAACATCCTTCAAACAATGCACAACAAAACTTCTAGCATCACAAGATTAAAGGTGATGTTAGAATTATCTTTTCTGCTCCACTGAGGCACTGCTTCCATTGAGACAACAACAAAGCTAATTGTGTCAGATCAACACTGCAGTAATCGCTTACTTAGCAGAAAAAGGATCAGAGACATTTGGAGGATTTTAAGACATCAAAAGAGTGATTTATATAAATCATTGGATGGATGAGGAACAATGTGGAATTTCAAACAAGCAAATGATGCCATCGTTATGACACCTTGCAATGACTTCCTCACAGCAGTTCAAAGGTTTTATGGAAATGTATGCAACACAATAAAAGCTATAATCAATGTGGAAATATTGGTAATTATTTACTAACACTGGCCGTTAGAGCACTGTTTCTTAACCATTTCAGCCCACGACCAGAGACCCCCACTGTACCTGAAGGTGGTTGAACACAAACATGAACATTGAAGAACAGTCAATGTTATTCCCCCTTATACAGTACCATCTATAAGGGGGAATAAAGAGGAGAGCTTTTTGGAGCCCATCCATAAAGTCCAATGATGGTCCATTGTTCAATGAATCAGTGATAACGACATTTATTTATTGATCTGAAAAATATCCACTGTTATCCAGAAAGTTTAATATTATTTGAGTCATTATATATAGTCATCTTAAAGCTGTAAATCATTGTTTTAATCAGAAATAAAATAGGTTAAAAGTGACCAAATATGGTGGAAAATGTGGTGAAATTGGATTTTAAAAACCACAGAAATTGGTTAAAAGTGGTAAAAAGGGTTCAAAGTGTCAATATTGGGTTACAAGTGGCAGAACAATTAGTTTAAACCGGCAAATAATGGGCATGATAAAAATTGTGAATGTGGTGAAATTGGCAAAAAAAAGTGTATCACGATATACAAAAGTGTTTCATATTGGTCGATATCAATAATTATTGATTTGGTTTTTTTTTTTCCTGTTCAAAATAAGGACCAGAAGAAAAAATGCCAAGTTTAAAAACTTTTATTTTAAATGTAATCTTTAACATTTAAAAAGAAGTCAACAAAACTATGGGGAAACACTAAAAAACCTTAATTAAAAAAATAAACTGTTAAATGTACAAATATAGACATATTATAAATAAATGCTTAATCAAAGAAAATGTGGAACGCAAGTTTGTAAATTACAAATCAGTGCACACCTGAGGTAGAACTAACATCTCTGACATGTAACGAACATGTATTAAGAAAATATTATAGATATAATTTTGACATTTATTTCCTAATTTATAATGAAATAATTTTCTTAAAAAAAAGCACATGAAAAGGAAAAATAACTAATTGAGTTTTTATCATTTAATATAAACCACTTCTGCTAAATCGTGTTTATTTTATTTCTGATGATCAGTTACAAAAAGTTATGGTTGATAAATATATCTTTGATTTCCTCTAATCAAACCAGATCAGGCTGATGATTTAAAATGAAATATTGAGAGCAGTACTAACAGGATATTTTGGTGTAATGGTCACAATGGTTACATTACTGTCTAATGGGACCAGCTTTGGCTGTGAACACGTGAAATATAATTAGAAATATTGCATTTCACAAGTTGGGACAGATGAATAGTGATGTTAGTTTTAGGCTAAATATTTGTTTCACACATGTGACATGTTAGCTTTTATCCTTCCAGACAAGTGTTAAATCTTACTATCACTACATCGGTGGCTCTTTGTGGTTTAATGAAAGTAAGCCGTGTCATTTAACTTGGTCTCTTCCATTTATGAATGGTTAGCATTAGCTCTTAGCCCAGTCTCTGTGTCGGTGGGTTAGCTTAGCTTAGCATGCTTTAGTGGAGTTTCCAGTTCATAACTGTTGCTGGCACGAGCATCTCTGTCAACGTGTTTGTGGAAACTTTGGTTGGATCTGGCGGAGGATTTTGGACTGGTTCACTTTGTCGGGTGTCTAGTCTTTAACCAAGTAGCGGTCCATGATGTACAAGAGCACGGCAGCTTCAGGTAAGCCGAGTTGTGGGGGGAGGGGGAGAGGCAGCAGCGCACACTGACCGCAGCATTTGCTCGGGTCATCAATTCAGGTGGTAAAACTACTAATGTACACATCTACTTCGTAGCGGCTTAAGCTGTTCCTGTGCCTACATCCCCCAGAATGCCTTGTGGTTCTGGGTCAGGGGTTTCTTCCGGGTTGATGGAGTTCAGTGAAATGTTACATATTTTCTATTGATAAAAGCAAGGATGGTCTGTGTGTGCGTGCGTGTGGAGCAAATATCTCCCCGACGTGGTGCGAGTTCGACCTGAAACTTGGTGAATGGGTTCCAAATACCCCAAGTGTGTGTATCTGTCATTTTGGAGTAATTTGGTAATTTCAAAATGTTTATTTTAATTTTATTTCACTTCTGGACGGCCCCGAAATGAAACCTATTCAACTTTTGACCTCAGGGTGTGAGGGGGCGCTCGCGCACCATCTATATCTATCGCCACTTCCGGTTCCGGGTTCATAACGTTTGTTTATGTTAAAAAAAAAAAAAAGGTCAATATTAAAAAAGTTTTTGTACCGCTAAAAGTCATTTAGGTTAATATTTCATGGTTATTTAAAATTATTCCTGTGATTCCAAACTTACTTTAAATCTCAGGTCACAGACTTCACTTCCTCCTTCATCTCCATGAGTGTGGGCGGTGGCTGTGCTGACGGTCGTTAGCCGATTATATCACAAACATTCTGATTCTTCAAACAGAGGAATGTAATGTTTTTGTGAGCGGATGGGTCCACTATGATTATTGTTTGTTCTGCGCAACGGTGAGTGTTTCTTCTTATATTCTTCTATGTGTTAAGAAAGATGCTAGCAGCTACAATGTAAACACACACACACACACGGCTGATGCGCGTGCGTGCGTGCACTACATCGGGATGTAAATGGTGAACGCACACAGCCGTTGAGAGAGAGTTGCGACTTTGGTGTTGCAAAACGGTTATTTTTCGTGGTACTTTCGGGTTTCTCTCTGTCTTATGTACACACACACACACAGTATTATATTATCTCTATCTAATCGTACTACTGCCGTATTATTGTTATTGCTATTCTTATATCATTAATTTTTTTGTATTATATTCTTTTATTCAATAGTTACTGGTATTCTCATTGTATTATTATTATTGCTATTACCTTATTATTTTATGCTTTTATTGTATTATAGTTATTGGATTTTCATTATATTATTTTGTTATTGTTATTGTATAATTGTACTACTATTGTATTAGTTACTGGTGTTCTCATTGTATTATTAGCATTGCTATATTATCATTATATTACCTTATAATTATTTAATATTGTACTGTATATTATTAATTATTACTCCAAAATACATACATTACATAACAAAAATATGACAAATATTTAAACAAAAAGTACACAAAATGATATCAGAAATGCATTAAAATATACAAAAAGGCTCCAAAAACACACAAAATAACTCAAAAAAACATACATTACAGAAAAATACACCAAACAACAAACATGAAAACGACTCAAAATACACGAAAATAAATATTTACACAAAAATACACAAAACAACAACAAAAATGCACAAAACTACACAAAAAGATTCCAGAATCACACTGCAATGGAAACAAGAAACAATAATTATAGGAAAAAATGCACAAAACACAACATAAAGATACAAAAATACCCATAATGACTCCAAAAACATACATTACAGAAAAATCCATCAAACAAAAAAAATATAAAAATGAGTAACAAAAACAATAATTATACAAAAAATGCACAAATACACAACAGAAAGATACAAAAATACGCAATTATACCCCTTATGCTCCCACATGAATGCATACTTCCGACGGGCACTGTACTAGTTTTCTATTGAAATTGATTACATCTTTATCATATGCATAGGTGGAAATCTTGAAAGTGGAAAAAATGTGCAGAAAAGGTACTAAAATTTGATAGAAAAGAGGCAGAAACGGGAGTAATGTAGCAAAAATGCAATAAAAGAAGCCAAAATATGGCCCTACTGGTGGGGAATAGAGACATGACGGGTGGGGCGTGACAAACAGGAGGACATTTTCAGTTTTCATGCCAATCTTCTTAATCCCTTATTAGAGAACCAGAGGCTTGCTAAGATTTGAAAAATATTCAAGCTAATATTACCAGTGTGAGGAAGGTGTGGAACTTTGATGTTAGAAAATCCCTGGGGTTCTTTTTTAATGGCTGCAAAAGCATTGACTCAGTTTTTGAGGCGCTAAATAAAAACACTGCTTGCAAGGGAATTAGGCATAGGCACACACACACACACACACACACACACACACACACACACACACAAACTTGCCTGTGTGATTAAACCAAGAATGTCTGTTGAGTGACACAAAGCCAATGTTCTGGTGATGGAAATGGCTGTAGAGGGAATGAAATGAGTCACATGACAGGAAACGGGTTATGATTATAGGACAGACCTTGCTGAGGTCCGTCCACCGGGAACATATAGAAAGATCAAAGACAGTTCATAGCTTTGGAAGTTTTAATCAGGTCTGTCCAAAGCTTTGTCTTCTCTTTATGAGGCCTCGGACAATGATAATGTGCTGCCTTTTGCCTTTTTCTGTCTCTGCTTTCAAAGAGTGCTGCTCCTTGCTGACCCTCACTTTGGAAGAGTTGCACCGAGATTAAAGAAATGCAGATTATTCATTTCGCCCAAGAGACAAATTAATACACAGCTTGGACTATAGTGTCAGCGTCCAATCATTAGCTTTAGATCTGTATGTATGGGGTCATTCAAAGTTTGTAAAAGAGAAAAGGCTGCAACATGGGAACCAGTAAAAGCTGCTCTTGGTCTTTTTATGCGTCTATCACATCGTCCCCCTGAGTGTGCTTAGGTGTGTGTGTGTGTGTGCTTAGGTGTGTGTGTGTGTGTGTGCTTAGGTGTGTGTGTGTGTGTGCTTAGGTGTGTGTGTGTGCGCTTAGGTGTGTGTGTGTGTGCTTAGGGGTGTGTGTGTGTGTGTGTTTGTGTGTACGTGTATGTGTGTGTGTGTGTGTGTGTGTGTGTGTGTGTGTGTGTGTGTGTGTGTGTGCGTGCGTATGTGCGTGCATGCCTGTGTGTGTGTGCACAAGTGTTTCTATCACGTGAGACTCTGAATACCAAAAGTAGGGATGGGGAACTGTTATCAAACATGTGATTGTGTGTGTGTTGGTGACCTGTCCAGGGTGTGCTCTGATCTTTCCCAGATTCAGCTGCAATAGAAAACCTTGGAGGACTGACACAAAACCTACTATATATACACTGGATGGATGCATGGATTTTAACTGTGGCATAATGTATATTGTTTTACTTTAACTCTCTCAAAGGTTAGCTAAGAAGAATATTTGTGAATTCAGTCAAGTTAGTCTCGAAACCAAAAACAGTTCCAAAGACTTTGACTGAATATGATTAAAACTAACGATTAAACTTTTGTCTCCACAGGACCTCTTTGTCCATTCTTTTAGCTGTGCGCTGATGTATGGTCCAGAGGCTGCGCTCCATTCCGGTTAGGATAAACAGTGTTAAGATAAACAGTGCCCGGAGTCCTGACGGTCTGTTATTAGGGTTTTGTGTTAATGTTCCCAATCTTTTGTTTTAAAAAGGTAAACGTTGAGCGGGTCTCCGGTTGTTTAGATTTTTTTTTAAGTCTGGAAATATAAGCCGTTGAGAGAGGTTCCTTTAGTTGTTTTATGTGACTTTTAGTTGAACCGTTTGTTTGTCTTCTACTTGTTTCCAGCTGGCGTGCTAGAGGCTCCCCGTGGCTGGAAGAAATAGACACGCGACAATATGACATATTGTGGATGTTCTAACATAATATCTATTCCAGAGACTACAGAGACTTCCAATCCAACTGCGAAAGTGGGGACAGATCTTCAAATTTCCAAAAGGAGCATACAGTTGACCCTGGCTTTGACCTTTATGGCTGAGGAGGAGGAGGTCAAGGAGGCTGGAGGGCACAAAAGCAGGTGGACACAAAAGCAGGCGGACACAAGAGAGAGGAAAATGGAGATGCATCCAAAATGATCAGATAAGTGATTTTCCAAAGATATTAATCAAATAGTTTTAAGAATCCAAATGTATTCTCATGTAAAAAAGGGAAGGCAGAGGCCAATGTCCCTCTGATTTTTGATTTGTATTTTATCATGGGAAAATAATACACTTCAAAACCCTCCAACCCTTTTCTTTTCCCACCAGCACTTAGTGTGCAAGACCATAAAACACTTTAACTGGGTTTAGACATTTTTAAGGGTAAAATTAAGTGTTCTCAACATTGGGTTGGTGGCCCAATCTGGGTCGCCTGAGGTTTAAAGAGGGTCCTCCTGAAATTCTTGATAATTGATAGATATAAATGAGATAGTTTAAAGTTAAGTAACTTCCGAGCATAAGGAAGCTCTCCAAACCGTTCTATGGCTCGTTACTCCTACGTATGGGATAAATGCAGAGAGCAAAAGACAATATGATTGTTCGACTCAACTTAACTTTAATTCTGTCTAACCTTAAAGGGCCAATAATCTTGCTTAACTCTGGTTCAGACACAGAATAGGAGACACTTTTGCCACCAATTTACCTTCAAAATTAAGTAAATTACATCTCAAATAATAATTATGAGGGAAAATAATGAAATAAATGAACTGACAAATTCAGCTCTATGAAATAATTAGGTTATGTTATTAGGTGTGGAAGGTTAACTTTATTCAGAATAAATAAAGAATAGAATAAGATTTGTCCTTCAGTAATAAGAGATAGCAAATAAAAACAAACAAACGATTTAAATAAATAAATATCATTATTTATTTATTTGGTTAAACTTATTTGGCTTTTCACATCTCCATGTCTCCCAATTGTATGCATTCATCTTGGGAAGACATGTAGTCACGCTCCACACTTTTCCGTCCAACTTGCATGTCCTTCTCCTTCTGACTTGCATGCCCTTGTAAACAGTGGTTCTCAAATTTTTGCTTCTCTCCAGGTATCAGCGTACCACCAGTACGCTGATACCTGGAGAAGCGTAGCTGGAGTTGCAGTGATTCTCAAACTGTGGTACGTCTACGTGATTCTGTGGTACGTCCAGTGATTCTCAAACTGTGGTACGTCTACGTACCACAGTTTGAGAATCACTGCAACTCCAGCTACGCTTCTCCTCGCTCCAGGAAAGGAGAATCGAATGAATACTTCCTGCTTTTCTTTCAGCCTCATATTTTCCCACTCACATATGAATGGGCTACAGATAACTTTGAGCTTGGCATGGCTAAAAGCTCACTAACCCACACCTAACCATTGTGTGTAATAGCAATTACACCGTCTCAGCTGACTCCTCATGTGCGGTGCACAAAGAAGCATTCCTTTGCCTTGTGGGATCACAGGAGCTGATTTTCTTTTTCACGAGACACACGCTCTGTTGAAAAAGCGCTCTAGAACAAGAGCCTAGATCAAGCCCTGAGGACCCCGCCGACGTGGGATTTTGTTCTTCCTTTGCTTTGTTTATAAGCCACACCCATGGAAGGCTTATAGCTAGGAGGAGGGTGGACAACCTCACACCTAGCTGCAAGATGATGCAGTCACAAGCCCTTCTGCTGTGATTGCGGAAAACACTCAAGGTTCTTCACTCATGATGCCGCCAATCAAGTGCGCTGATTGAAACCATGGTTCCACTATTCTTCTGGCTATTGGTGACCCCAGTTACCAACTGAACTCAGTCAATGAACACGAGTAATGTCCTTGATGTAAATGATGATTTTTGCTTATCTAGATGGTAATAGAGGTTGATTTTTGATGATTCATGCCATTGATAATAATGATGAAGTTTTTAAGGCTTATTTCTACATTTTTCTTGATATGTCTGTGTCTCACAAAAGACACAACAACGATGCTAATGGTTAACCCTGACAGACAGCAAAGGTGGATCCAAGGTTATTCTACTGGAATATAATAATTTCGTTTCTTGATTTGGTCGTTGATGGCGACCAAAAGTGGGGAATGTTATGGCAATTATTAAATTCATCATCATATCGTCAAATGTGTGTTCATATGTACAATTTGTCATGCATTACTCTTTACACTTTTGAACAGCTGAGTCATGTTAGATTGTATTGTATCCACAGTGAAGGCCAAACTCAAACTCACATGCAGATATACACGCACACACACTATCAAGGACAGATACCGGGTGAAGCCATCTCCGAACGAACAGAACAAACTGACTTGACCTCCTCCCTGCTTTCTCCTTCTTATCTCTCGAGGTGGGGGTAGAACAGTTGAATTGCGTAGAAATGTGTTTGTAAAGTGTGATCTTTAGTCAGTCTTGCTTTTTTCCTCTGGCCGGAGCTTTTTGACCATCCTGCGTTGTTTCTGGCCGCCAATCCTCCCAACTCTTTTTCATTTAGTTTATAATAAATCATTTTTTTTAATGAAATCATCACGCTTCGACTGGACTCCATCATTCAACCAGAGCAATAAATCATGTCTCCAAATGAGGTCAACCGCAAATTTGCCATGACAGTACTTTTGTCAATCTCCAAATAATATAAAATACAAGTGAAATAAAATGTCATGTTTAACATTATATGTTTATAATGAACACTTTTCTGACACCAAACTTGTTGCTTTCTCTCTCCTTCAGATAATATTTATCCAGTGTATTTGTTCATTTGTCAGACACGGTGTGCTTGCAGCATGTTACAGTTTGCACTGTCCTAGTGTCCGCGCTAGTTGTCTGTGCTAGCTGCTACATTGAGGTGGTAGCGAGGCTGCAAAGCTCCGGTGATAAGGCAAACTCCTGGCACACAACTTGGCTTTCATTTTCCATCCGGTGTTATTAAAAGCCAAAATTAATGCAAACAAAGCTGAGCAGCTCGGTAGTCTCCCCATCTTGTATTGTAGTCTGTGTTATGGGTATACCTGGAACTCTTAAAATAAGAAAGGTTCCGCACTGTTTGGAGTGCTAAAATATAAAAATTACTAATACAGTGCCCGTCGGAAGTATGCATTCATGTGAGAGCATAAGGGGTATATTTGCGGGTGCAAAATGTGGGTGCGATTTTCCTGGTTTGATGTCATCATTATGTGTTTTTTTATCTTTCATTTGTCTTTTTGTGCATTTTTTTGTATAATTATTGTTTTTGTTGCCATTGTAATGTGATTCTGGAGTCATTTGGTGTATTTTTTGTATAAATATTGTTTATTTTTTGTTTTATTTTACTCATTTAGTGTGTGTGTGTGTGTGTGTGTGTGTGTGTGTGTGTGTGTGTGTGTGTGTGTGTGTGTGTGTGTGTGTGTGTGTGTGTCCATCCATCTCCTCCGTGCGTTATCTCCCGCGCACGTCTTGCACATAATCCGTCGCAGGTTTTTAAGAGAGACACAGAAGACACACCAAAGTGGCAACTCTCTAAACGGCTCTGTGTCAGTTCAGTATTTTCATCCCGGTGTAGTGCACGGACGTGCATCAGCTGTGTGTGTGTATTTACATTGTAGCTGCTAGCATTGTTCTTAGCACATAGAATAATATAAGATAGACTCACCCTTGTGCAGAACAAACAATCATAGTGGAGAAAAACTTAACATTGACACTAAAACATTTTGCAAATATATCTTGAGTCACTGTCAATCTTTATTTCATACAAAACTACAGTACACCAGTTAAGTCAACTATTCATCAGCATGCATGGCTGTACACCCCCTCGACCAACAGAGAAAGTCCAGTGCCACCACTGGATAAGTTTGTGTAGAGCCCTGATAATAATAAAGATGATGATACGAATATATTAGTACTAGCGAAAATAGTAATAGTAATAATACTAATGGTAATAATAATAATAATAACGTAATATGCTAAGAATCTAGTAACAATAATATGATAAAAAAAAACAATAAGAAATATATTTAATAATGATAGGGTAATATGATGATAATATAGCAATGCTAATAATACAATGATGATAATATAGCAATGCTAATAATACAATGAGAATATCAGTAACTATAATATAAAATATTAATAATTAAAAAGGATTTTAAAAATATAATGGTCATTATAATAATGCCAATAACATTAATACAGTAGTAGTACAATTATGTAATAATAATAATGGCAATAACAAAATAACAAAGAACTGTAATACAATAATAAAAACATTAATAAACTAAAATAATAAGGTAATAGCAATGCTAATAATACAATGAGAATACCAGTAACTATAAGATAAAAGAATAATAAAAAAAGAATAATATAAGAATAACAATAACAACAATACAGGAGTAGTACAATTAGATAGAGATTAAGATTAAGAGTGAAAGTAGTAATAGTAATGGTTATAAAAATAATAAGAATAGCAATAACAATAATAAAGTAGCAGTACAATTAGATAGGGATATAATATTAAAAGTAGAAGTAGTAATCTACCTATTAAAGCAAGGGAGGTCTGTGTGTGTGTGTGTGTGTCTCTGTGTGTGGAGCAAATATCTCCCCGACGCGGTGCCAGTTCGACCTGAAACTCGGTCAACGGGTTCCAAATATCCTGAGTGTGTGTATTTGTTATTTTGGAGTAATTTGGTCATTTCAAAATGTTTATTTTAATTTTATTTCACTTCTGGACAGCCCCAAAACGAAACCTATTCAGCTTTTGACTTCAGGGTGTGAGGGGGCGCTAGCGCACCATATATATCTATTTCACTGCACAGCTCCTCACGCGAGCAAGAGTCATGTGTGCAGCCAGAGCCAATCACTGCGCACACAGCCCAGCAGACACGGACTGTAAACACGAGTGAGAGAGAAGAAGATAGTTTCATACCGGAGAGGAGCGTCTGAGCAGCCGTGCTTGCACTGATAAACTAGCAAAGCTCTTGAGTCTCACTTATTGGGCCTGATGTTAGTCACTGATGTTCGTGTGTGTGAGCCACGGCAGACTCCACTTCCTCCTGTGCCATGCTACCGTTAGCGTCTAAAACACGGGAGCTGAAACCATCAGACACTGGTGAGTCTTTTGCAGACACGTTTCCCATTGTTTAAACCATATAACTGTTGTTCAATAACGCGCTGTTTAACTAGAGTCGGTATTAACCTCAACCTGTTCAATACTCCATCTGGAAAATTGCAGATTCTGTGTGGTGCCTTGCTTGGAAGTTAAGCTCTGACCACTCGGTTTGAAGGTAAAAATTATTTTTGTTTTTTAAAAAAAGACAGTCGAATAGTAGATAATACTTTAATTTACTTACTCACTCATGTTGTTTGGAGCTTTACATTTTGTTTTGCGCAGTTTAGATGTTTTTCTGATTGACGCTACAATGTCTATTGAGCTTGGTTATCAGCATCTCAAACACACACGGTATTTATTTATTTAAATATACTAATACCAAATGAGTAAATTAAAACACAACAAATGCACAAAAAGACAACTGAAAGAATAAAAAATACACATGACTCCAAAAAACTTACATTACAGAAAAAAAAATATGAAAATGACTCAAATACACAAAACTAAATATTTATACAAAAAATACATAAAATCACAACAGAAAGATACACAAATACACATATTGACTCCAGAAAACATACATTACAGAAAAATACACCAAACAAAAAAAAATATAAAAGTGAGTTAAAAAAAAAAACAACAAACATTTATCATGTTCATGTCCCATAGAATTAAACCGGGGAAATCAATACAAATTTCAATACAAATTTCTCTGCAGCGCGTGTGAGAGAGAAAAAACATATATTACAGAAAAATACACCAAACGACAACAAATATGAAAATGACTCAAAATACACTAAACTAAATACACTAAAATGACAACAGAAATACACTAAACTAAATACACTAAAATGACAACAGAAATACACAAAACTACACCAAAAAAACCAAACTAAAATACACAAAATTACTCCAGAATCACACTACAATGGCAACAAAAAACAATAATTATACAAAAAATTCATAAAAAGACAGCAGAAAGATAAAAAAAAAATACATAGTGATGACTTAAAAAACATACATTACAGAAAAATACAACAAAAATATGAAAATGGCTCAAAATACATAAAACTAAATATTTATACTAAAAATACATATAACTAAATATTTACACAAAAAATGCACAAAATGACTTCTGAATCACACTACAATGGCAACAAAACAATAATTGTACAAAAAATGCACAAAAACACAACAGAAAGATACAAAAATACACATGACCCCAAAAAACATACATTACCAAGAAAAATTTGAATAAAAAAAACAGCAAACATTTATGCACAAAAACACAACAGAAAGATACATAAATACACATGACTCCAAAAAACATATGTTACAGGAAAATACACCAAACAAAAACATATAAAAGTGATGATGAAGTCATGCACATGTAGAATTAAACCAGGAAAATTGGACCCGAAAATATACCCGTTATGCTCCCACATGAATGCATACTTCCGACGGGCACTGTACTATTAGTTATAATAATAATAGCAATAAAATATAATGAGAATCCAGTAACTATAATACAATAATAAATATTAAATAAGGTAATAGCAATGATAATATTACATGATAATACCAGTAACTATAAGATAAAATATTAATTAAGAATATAAAAATAGCAATAACAATAATACAGTAGTAGTAGTACAATTATAAGGAGGTAATAGCAATAATACAATGAGAATACCCGTAACTATACGATAAAACAATAATAAGAAAGACTAATATATAGTCTCTCCTTCTTTGGATGCAGCGTCTAAGTGTATTACCTCGAGCACCGTGTGTAAAGCTTTAGCTCAGCTTAGCTTTCTTAACTGCCGACATTAGAACTGCTCCAGCGTGTGATGCTCTGCTCCGGAGTAAAAGCGTCATGTGCTTTTGTATTGCTTATGTGGTGAAAATATGAGCGTTTATAATGCTGTGTTCACGGATAAACATGCATGTTTACTTACCAGAATAGTACGTCCAGAAACAATAATCATAGTGGAGCCGTGTTGTGGACCCTTCCGCTCACAAAAACCTTACATTCCTCTGAATGTTTGTCAGCACAGCCACCGTCCACAGTCATGGAGACGAAGGAAGAAGTGAGTTTGTGACCGAGATTTAAAGGAAGTTTGGAATCACGGGAATAATATTAAATAACTATCTATTTTTTTGTAATGTATGTTTTTTGGAGTCATGTGTATTTTTTATTCTTTCAGTTGTCTTTTTGTGCATTTTTTTGTGTTTTATTTTACTCATTTAGTATATTTAAATAAATAAATAAATACCGTGTGTGTGTGTGTGTTCCGTGAAATGTTTGAGACGCTGATAACCAAACTTCATAGATATTGTAGCGCCAATCAGAAAAGTAACAAAGCAAAACAAAACGCAAAGCTCCAAACTACATAAGTAAGTAAATTAAAGTATTACTTACAATTCGGCTGCCTTTTTAAAAAAAAACTAAAATAATTTTTTACCGAGTGGTCAGAGCTTAACTTCCATGCACGGCACCACAAAGAATCCGCAGTTTTCCAGATGGAGTATTGAACAGCTTGAGTTCAATACAGACTCTAGTGAAACAGCGCGTTATTGAGCAACAGTTATATGGTTTAAACAATGGGAAACATGTCTGCAAAAGACTCACCAGTGTCTGATGGTTTCAAATGATCTATTCAGAGAGCTCCTGTGTTTCAGTCTAAACTATCTCCCTCTCTCTCACTCGTGTGTGTGCAGTCTGTGTCTGCTTGGCTGTGTGCGCAGCGATTGGCTCTGGCCGCACACGTGACTCTTGCTCAGGTGAGGAGCTGTGTCATGAAATAGATATAGATGGTGCGCTCGCGCCCCCTCACACCCTAATGTCAAAAGTTGAATAGGTTTCATTTCGGGCCGTCCAGAAGTGAAATAAAATTAAAATGAACATTTTGAAATGACCAAATTACTCCAAAATAACAGATACACACACTTGGGGTATTTGGAACCCGTTAACTAAATTTCAGGTCGAACTTGCACCGCGTCAGGGAGATATTTGCTCCACACACACACATGCACGCACGCACACATCCACACACACACACAGACCTCGCTTGCTTTTATAGGTAGATATTTTTAGGGCGTAAATTTTTCCTATAAATAATGAATTGCAATTGACGCATTAAAGCGACAGCCCTATGTGTTTGTTCTGTAAATTGTATGATTAACCCAAAATAAGTGCAGGCCTCTGTCTAGTTTAGTTTACCCCAATAGTAAATGCACAAAATTACATAGAAAGACATGCGGCAGCTGAAGAAGTTCAGTCTGCCAACAAAGATGATGGTGAACTTCTACAGCTCCATCATCCAGTCCATCCTCTGCTCCTCCATCACCATCTGGTACGCTGCAGCTACGGCCAAGGATAAGGCCAGACTGCAGCGTATCATCCACTCTGCAGAGAAGGTCATCGGCTGCAATCTGCCCTCCCTCCAGGACCTGTACGCCTCCAGGATTTTGAGGCGTGCAGGAAAGATTGTGGCCGACCCCTCCCACCCCGGTCATAAACTGTTTCAATCTCTCCCTTCTGGAAGGAGGTTTCGGTCCATCAGGACCAGAACCTCCAGACACAAAAACAGCTTCTTTCCCTCTGCCATCATCCACATGAACACACCCCCTGTCGCCCACTGAACCCCCCTCCCCCACCCCCACCCAATCACCACCTCCATGATGACATTATCTGCTGCACTGTATATATATATATAGATATATTTATATTTATCCTTTATTCTCTATCCTTTATTTATCACTCATCCTTTATATTTATCATTATTATTATTATTATTGTTGCTGGGTTGTTCTTTGTTTTTTTTATTTTTTTTTTGTTGTTTTGTGCACCAACTACCAAGACAAATTCCTTGTACTGTCCTTAAAACTGTACATGGCCATTAAAAACATTTCTGATTTCTGATTCTGAAAGGCCAAACTAAAAACACAAAAGACCATGCACTACAAAAATACACAATTACACAAAGGACAACAAAAACATACAACATGGCAGAAAAATACACAAAACAGAATAAAATATATAAAACAAAATTACTAAAAGAAAGACGTTAAAATACGTAATAAAACAAAAAAGACAACAAAAATAAACGGAAAAACAAACAAGATGACTTAAATAGAAACGGAAAACAGAAAAACACACAAAATGACAACACAAAAATTAGAAAAGCCTTTGTGGTTTCCTGTGTTAATGCTCTGATTGGTCATTATTCTAAATGATGACACGAATGTTTAATCATGTTTAATGCAAAGTGTAGGAGTTTCTCTTCCTGCTGATCTAATTCCTCTCCTTGAAGACTCAGGGTTAACACGAATGTGGAGGCTCCTCGATGCTAATCAATGACGAGCAAACAAAGTGTCAGCAGGAAACTGTGATGTGACTTGATCAATCTGTGATCTTTCTTGTCTCGCTGATTTCACACACATAAACAGATTTGCACAGACTTTCTCCTCGCTGGATGTTTTCAGCAGCCGCTCTCCAAATCAATGCTCGCCGTGAGGAAATTCAATCGTCTCATCTACAGTAACCATCCGTTACACCTGGTCGAGCCTCGTCAAATACGTGGACAGCCTGCAGAGGAATGTGGAGGCTCAGCTGCTCTCACGTCTGCACGCAATCTTCACTCATTCCTTTTTCTTTTTTTTTTAAAGAGTGGTGCTGGCAGTCGCTTGCAGGCTAGATCATCAGGCTCAAAATTAAGATTTAATGCATTTAAAAAATGAGTCTAATGTTCCTCAAAGCAGGTTATTTTATTTTTTCTGAGAGCAGACACATTTTCCATGGAAATTAATTAATAGTGGATATTTTGCCATTGGTTGATGTTTAAGGAATTTTTTATCTTTCCAATTCACTAATATTGTTTTTTTGCTAAGGTGAGTGCTGCAAGGATGGATTGCGACTGGTTTGCCGGAAGATCAAGCATCATCAGGTCTCCGATCAGACATGGAGAGGAATCCTGCAGTCCAAAATGGAGGAAAGTTTTTCAGTAATTAGAGACCAAAATTTCTGTACTGGGGAACAAAAACCATAAGGCATGTAAATAACAATCAGCTGTTCCCTGGGTGCACTGAGAGCAGATGTCAGTTGGGGAGAAGTCCAATATATGCATTTTCTGTTGGGTAATGTGAGTTCTCTGTTAGGCCTTGTTGTCTTTTTAAAAGTATTACAAAAAAATTCTGTCCAGAAATCAGTTTTGGTGGTGATTGAGAATTCATCCTCCCATTCAGTGACTGGTAAGTGAATAGAGTTAGTGTCTAAGAGAGCCCTGTACATTTTTGAGAGTTTTTTTTTATTATTTTATTGAGATTTTTAAAAATAAATATCTTCACTTGTTTCTAAGTCCTTTCTCCTCCTCATTCCATCCCTCCATCACCAGCTTCCTCTCTTAGTTGAGGAGGCTTAGAGACCTTTGACTTGTCAAAGTCAAAATGCAAAGGTCCCTTTTGGCATGGAAGCACCTTAGGAAATCAACAGTATTTCCTTTTTATGACAGTCCGGGGTAAAATATGCAATATTTTGTATTGAAATGTAATATACAGAAGTAGTTGCATTATTAAATAAATTAATAATTTTGTTTTTGATGTAAAAAAAAATAGGTAAAGTCTCTGATGACAGCTTTTCTGTGAAAAGCTAAAACGGCTGAACGTTTTCCTGGACAAGTCAGATGTCCAGGATGTCCGAGTCAGATGTTCTCAGGGTGGGAGGACATCTGGGAGGAAGATTATCCCAATCAGCCTTACACTATGACGTAAAACATCCCGCAATTCTTCCGAATGAATTGCGTGCAAATGGGATTTGGATCTTAGGATGTGGAAATGTTGTTTCTTCGCACATCAACCACTGTGTTAAGTGTAGGAAATACAGAAAGGCTACAAATGTCCAACAGATGGCTGATTTTGCCAGAAGTAAGAACAGAAACAGCTCCTCCTTTTACCTACTGTGGTGTCGACTGCTTCGGCCCTTCCATAGTAAAGGAAGGAAGAAAAGAAGTTAAAAGATATGGATTGTTGTTCACATGTCTGTTTGTGAGCTGTGCATATTGAGACACTCGATGACTTATCAACAGATGCCTTTATGAATGCCCTTAGAACTCTGATCGCCATAAGAGGTCCTGTCCGACATTTGAGGTGCGACCAAGGGACAAACTTTGTGGGTGCTAAAAGAGAATTTGCAGAGTTAATGAAAGAGATGGATCAAGAACCACAAAGAGCCATGGGTTGCGAATTTGTGATGAACGTTCCATCAGCGAGCCACATGGGAGGCATCTGGGAACGCCAAATTCGAACAGTACGGAGCATACTAACAGCAATGCTTGACAAGTCCTCAAACAGACTCGACACAACTAGTCTAAGAACACTACTTTATGAGACAATGGCAATTATCAATAGCAGACCATTAAGTGTTGAGAATCTTAATGATCCCATGGGTCCAGAACCACTAACTCCCAGTCACATATTAACGATGAAATCTTCTATTATTCTTCCCCCTCCAGGACAGTTTTGCAACGAAGACTTGTACTTGAGCAAAAGATGGAGAAAAGTACAGTTTCTAGCAAATTAATTTTGGCAAAGATGGAGGCGAGAATATCTGTTGAATCTCCAACAGCGACAGAAATGGCAAAAAGTTTCAAGAAACCTTCAAGTAAATGATATTGTTATACTAGGGGGAAAGGGGGAAAGCTGTGGCCGTTTCAATTTAAAACCTATTTTATTGGATTCCTTGACCCCCAAAATATACATTTTGACACCAAAGTTGTCATTATAGCTATAACAGAAGCAAAGATATGGGCTCTAGAGTTTTTCAGGCAAACTGGCAGCCATTTTTGAAAAAATGTGTCTGTTTCCAAAACAAACTGTGATCTCACTTGTGTCTTAGTATACAGTTATTTGTATGACCCTAAGGTTCTTCCATACCACATGGCAGAGGTGTAAAGATCACTGATATATCCTTCTCAAGTAGAAGTACTGTTACTTGATTAAAATTGTACTTAAGTAGAAGTACAAGTAAGTAATAAATAAAATACTAAAGTACAAGTAAAAAGTAGCTCAATTAAATAGTACTCAAAGTACCGGTTCCCTTGCATACAGTAAACATCTCATGTATAAACTTAAAAAAGGAGTGGACCAAATCTTGCATAATTGGAACTTAATTTCTTTTCCACAAATCCATCTGTATAAAATAATAGGTTTGTCAAAATGTACAATTATTTTTTAAATAAATTAAAATCAATCATTTCAGTTAAAAAAAAAAAATTCTCAGGCTCTAAGTATAGCTACATTTATGAACTCTAAAACTGTAATATGTGGTTAACAACATACCGTAATAGGTAGAAACCACAACCTAAACCATAGAAAGTGGCTGTTCGTTGATCAGAAAAAGGCAAGACTAAGAATTTATGGATTATGTTCAATGTGCCTCAGGTCAGCAGTTTATGAAGAGACCATGAAACGGAAATAAAATAAATATGATATATATTAATTCAGTCATTAACGGTTGGGTGTAGAAATGTAATGAATTACTTTACTTCTTTTAAAATGTACTTAAGTACAAGTAAAATTACTGATTTAGAAATTTACTCAAAAAAGCACAAGTATCCTTAAAAGCAACTCAATTACAGTAACGTGAGTACTTGTAATCCATTAATTTCACCTCTGCCAAAGGGGACCTTTGCATCATGAGTTGAAGTTAAACACTTATTTTTTGGGTTACACCTCCATGATCCATTTCTTCTGGCAGTGTTCAGACATCATTTCACCTTCCCCTCTCTCTGCCTGACCTGCTACTGCTTCAGTTGGTTGGATGCATGTTAAAGAGTGCAGCGACACCACGTTGGATGAGATTCAACATGACAGTTTAGGGATTTAACATCAGAATCAGAATCAACTTTATTGACCAAGTAATGTATGTTATACACACGAGGAATTTGACTTGGTGAACTGTGCTCTCTCTAATAGTGTAAACATTAAAGGGGACATATCATGGTTTTAAATCCTTCCTTTTTACATATAAATCATACAGTTGTGGTCTATATGAAGCAGAACTGCAATTCTTGGGTCTGAATTCCTCATTATTATAGCTCCACAGGCCCCTTTTCTACCACTTTTCTGATGTGCTTCTGAGAACAACTCGTTTTGGTGCGGTCTCTTTAAATGCAAATGTGACAATCCATACCCCGCCCCCTCTTCAGGTGACACTCGGTTCAACTCCACCCTGCTCGGCCATTTTTGTAGTTTGATAGAAGAGATACGGCTATGTAGCGGCGCATAAACTTTTTATTCAGAGGTTATTTACAAAATGTCAACAACAGAAGACTTGTCCATCCAGCCTTACATGTTTGAGCCAGAGTCTGACCCGGTGGAGCGAGATGAAAATGAAGATGATGAACTTGCAGAACCCTAACAAGTGAGCTAACACAAGCATCGAGCTAACGCTAGCTTGTTATGTTTAGTTCCATGGTTATTTCACAGAAACAGAAACAGGTCTGACACTCTTTGACTGTTTAGTGTTGATCAGAGTGACTGTTTTTATGGTGGGTAGTTTTGGCGTACAGTGATCTATTGTGTCTGCCGGAGGGGAGGAGTTTAAACAGGTTGTGTGCAGGGTGTGAGGGGTCTGCAGTGATGCTACCTGCCCGTTTCCTGACCCTGGACAGGTATAAGTCTTGGATGGAGGGCAGATCGACACCAATGATCTTTTCTGCAGTCCTGATTATCCTTTGTAGTCTGTGTTTGTCTAGGATTGTTTTTTGATGGGCTGTCTGACAGCTGTTGCTCACAGGCCCTGCCCCTGTGAGCAACAGCTCACAGCTGGAGCGCCATCTTTTTTACAGTGTATGGTCTGGAAGAGAATTGGTGACTTTTCTGCTTGAAAGGTAATTACTGCTGCTTGATTTACATTATGTTTGATTTGTAATTGTTACACTTGAACTATGTGGTGCATGTGTTGTTTGTGTGTGTGCAGCAGCTTCTGTTTGGGTGCTGTAAGTGACACTGTTGTTGCTGCTAGAATCTGGTGTGTGCATGAGAGAGAGAAGCGCTGCAGTAATATGCTTTTCACAGAGCACGTTATTTTACTGTGATGTGCTGTCGGACTAATGTTAGCTTGTTAGCTCCTCTGAGGGAGGGACTTTGGAAAGTTTGAAGGCAGGGCAAGCAGTGGGGAGGGAGGTGGAGAGAGGGAAATGAGAGTTGCGGACGGCACCTTTAAAGAAGAAGTTACAGGTCTGTGAGAGCCAGAAATCTTGCTTGTTTGTAGGTGACCCAATACTTATATTAGTGAGGGATTTACCAATGAATTCATTACAAATCCTACAATGTAATTTTCTGGATTTTTTTTTCTCATTTTGTCTCTCGTAGTTGAGGTGTACCTATGATGAAAATTGCAGGCCTCTTTCATCTTTTTAAGTGAGAGTACTTGCACAATTGGTGGCTGACTAAATACTTTTTTGCACCATTGTACATAGCTCAAAGCTAATCAAATGGCAGAGAGCTGAGTTAAATGAAAAGTAAAAAATAAATAATACATAAAATTACACAGAAAAACAAACAAGACGACAACTTAAATACAGAACGAAAACAGAAGAACACACAAAATGACAACAAATTACACATTTTAATGGGATTTTTCCTGTAAAACAAGTCGCTAAATAAAGCAAACAGACATGTCACATTTCTTGCAGCGTAATCTTGCCTGATTTGCTCTGTAAATCATCTGAAGTATATACGGTAAATATAAAATCAATAACCTTAATTTACTCTTTTATCTCTGTTTAGCATGTTTGGAAAGATTCAGGAAGTTAAATAGTCAGAAAAGTGTCTAAACAGGGAAAGACGAAGAAAAGGAAATGACAGTCTGAATAGTCGAGTCACTTTCACATCATTGAGGTAAGAGTGAAAGAGTTAATCAGGGACACTTGATTCTAGGACCTGAGAACAATGATTATTTAAGAATGATACATGTAACACGTGTTCTGGTTCTATCACAGGTTAAACAATAATTCGACAAAACTATATTAAGTAAAAACATTAAAATCCAGCAATAAGAGCTGCATTGTTAACAGTGAAATGGAGGGATGTCAGTCAGAAGAGCTTTGAATCCAAACAGGCTGTGACAGAAGTAGGGCAACGTTTATCAAGAATGGAAGAAAAAGAAGAGGCGCTGCTCACTGCTTCAATAATGAATATGATCAGAGAGCAGCTGAGAAGGAATAAAGTGGAATGAGATGAGTTCAAAGGAAGAGGAACTAAAGTCAGGCAGAGGAGCAGAAACCTGGTGTAAAAGTGATGAACAGAAATGACTTAGTGAGAAAAAGGCAGGGGGGTTCAGAATGTAGAGAGGAGGAACAGAAAAAAATGGAGCAAACTGACCCCGCCTCCAGCTTCAGGTGGTCCCATGATGTGAAACAGTTGGTCCTTCCTATCTCCATTCCTATCCACTTTTCCTTAACCCCCGAAAGTGTTTAAATGGCGGCCATGATAAAGAGTGTTCCAATTCTCTAAGAGCTAAGGAAAGGAGGCTCAATGCTTCCTTTATAACCTCCTTTAGCCTAGAAGACACTGATGTATCCTTTACCAAAGGAGACCAGATAATGCTGACCCACAATTCCTTGCTGCGACAATATTTAAACGGACAAGTTCATCTGATTGTTCACGGAAACTCACGAAGACTGTAAAGGGACGCAGATCCAGAGGTGAAAAGAGAACTCCTACTCAAGTAGAAGTAGAAGTTATTTGATTGAAATTGTACTAAGTAAGTAATTTATTTATAAAGCACTTTTTGCAGATAAAATCACAAAGTGCTCTACAGAGCTGTGATGTAGTCAAGTACAAGTAAAAGTAAGTCATACATAAAAACAATTAAAAAGAATGAAATAGTACTTAAGGTAAAAGTTACCAGTTTCTTTCACCTCCAACGTTTATCTTTGGTATTAAAATCTTGCCACGATTCCCTTAAATACAGTAAACATCTCATGTATAAACTTAAAAAGGAAGATAACTTAATATATTTTCTACATATTTGCCATGTATAAAATAGAAGGTTTGTCAAAATGTACAATTCTTAAAAACAAAATAAAAAATTCTCAGGCTCCAAGTGCATTTATGAGCTCTAAAACAGCAGTGGTTCTCAAACTTTTTTGGCTCAAGTACCCTTTTCTCTTATTTCTGAATCCAAGTAGTACCCCCTTTGTCCGACTTCAACATTTTACTCAAAATTATATGGAAAAAAAATATAGAGCTTAATGATGGAGTGAACGAGTGTAACAGACATTTGAAAAAATCCCATTGTAAACAAGTGAAATTAAACAGTATTTGAATATATAATGTATATATTTCTATCATTTTGATCATTTTTGGTCATCTCTCGCCTGGTGTAGGACCAAGATCTTTGTATTTTCAGTTCATGTTCAAATCAAGTTCATTTCATCGTCAATATTCTAATTATAATTTTTAACTAAAAATAAACATTATGAAAACCAATATTATTAATGTTTTTGTTTGTTAATTTTGCACTTTCTTTCTCTCAAGTGTAGTACCATTGCGTACTCCTAGGGGTACACGTCATAGGCGAAGTTTGAGATTCCTGCCAGGGGGCAGAGAAAAAAATAAATCAATAGAATGAAATATATAGAACGGCTCGAGATTTGTGCCAACCACAATATGTGTAACATAAACAATAATGCAAAAACAATAAGTAACATAATTGATAATGTTGATTACAAAAAAATGTTGTCGTCGCATTGTTTAATGTTGTAAATTCATGATAAAATCAGGCTGGGAGCTGCTTTCTGCTTTTTGCTGCAGTACCATGATATAAACTGCTGCAATCCAAAATGCAGCTTGAAATGTTCAGCACCCTTTTGTAACTTAAAGAATGAGAGAGTAAAGTTGCTCAAATTAAGCATTGTTAACAATTATGATGCTCTACATGATATATCATACAACACTGGATACATGTGCTTTGATATAAGACATACACTTTGACATGGAGGGATAGACTTGCTGGCACTACGTTAGACAACAGATAAAGACAGATTAAAAGGATCCATATAGATTTAAAGCATTTAAAAGTTCAACAACGTAGAATATGGCATTAATAGTTTCTAACAACATTACTCCACCTTCGCTGAACGCAGAATGCATGCACACTGGCAGTGCCGTGGTGGCCAGTGGTGGGCGTGTAGATAGGAAAAGCATCGCTCATTGATTGAGGATGTCAATGTTGAAAAAGCTTATTGTCAGAGTATCGCTATGTACCGCCGAACACCCAGCCCCTATGCTCTGTCTTGTGTTTATAAAGCAGCATGAGCTCGGCTTATGTCACTGTGCAGGGAGGGGACACGAACTCACACTCAATAGCAACCTAAATAGCTATGTATTTTACTGTTATATGCAGTTTTTTGGCAGAAAACAATCACATGTGTGGATAGCAAAAGTAAATTTGCTTTGGTGATTACTGATCCCCCTCGTAACAGAGCGAGACATGCAGTGTCTCAGTGTCCCGTGTATAGACACGCCCACTCATAAATATGCTTAAGTAGACCGCAAATCAGCCTTTTTGTGTAGAGTTGCTCAGAAATGGACTTTTCAAAGGGCTGAAACTCTGGAAAACAGGCAAGTTTGGGAAAATAAACCTCAAATGATGTTTTTGGGGTTCTTAGAACAAATGGAGATGGGTGAAAAATAGCATGAAATGGGACCTTGGAAAGTGGATAGAAAAGGAGATAGGAGAGACCAGTGGCTCTGCTGATTAGCCTTCAGTGATAAACAGGAGATTCTGTTTCTATGTCTGGGTTAAAAGCCATTTCTCAGAAGTTTGCTCTTCAAACTTGAAGCTCATCCCATTTTGAAGCACACCCACACATGAAGCTTCAAACAGACTGAAATGTAATGCCGCTGTATGAGAAATAATGATTATTTCTAGCTGCATGGGTAATTCTGCTCTCCTCTTCTCAAAGATAATCATCACAGCAGTGAATCACACACCTCGACTGAGCTTAAGGAAGGATTCATTATAGACTTCTCAGAGATGAAAAAGCAACACAAAGAGCACAGAACACAAAGGTGAGCTTTTAAAAGTCAGTCTGTTGACCTGTTTAGGTTGTATTTTCCCTCAGCTTGTTGTTTCCTCCTTGCAGCTTTGCATTTGTCTTCCTACAAACATCATCCTGAGCTCACATTCTCCTGGCATCATTTGCATCTTGCTGACAGACAATCTCCTCGGGACTCTGACTTATCACACTGCATTTCCCCTGTCTGTGGCTGAAGTGGTGCGCTATTACCACATTTCCATCCTCTCATGGGATGCTCGCCTGAAGCACCTTTAGGGTGGATGTAAATATGATCATTCAGAAGTGAAGAGTGCATGCAGATGCCTAATAAGACTGCCACTCAAGCTTCCCCAAAGAGGATTAGCAGGGACACAACATCGGCCTCCAAACTCCTCCAAATGGCTTGACTACACACCAAATACACTGATACACGCTCTAAGTACATTCTCAGCTCACGTCGGTTTAACCTGACTCTACTGTCTTCACCCACATCCCAAATAGGTCCAATCAACCCAGTGAATATACAGATACTGCTACATGTGTTGTTTAGCTATTAGCAAAAATTCAGTCCTGGTATTTTTTGTCCAGACCAGCCCACTACATTATCATTGGACACCATGTAAAAGCTGTTAAGTCAGTGATGCCTAACATGTGGCTTTTTATGTATTCATTTTAATTATTATTCCTTTTGAAAAAGTTTTTTTTTTTTCTTTTGCCAATAAATGTCCCCTTTTCTCTTTTTTTTTCCATTTTTGCAAGTTCTTTTTGACACTTTTATCCAATTTTTGTCCTTTAATGTTTTCCTCTCTGTTCATCCAAATAAGCTTTTGCACAATAAATACTATTTGTTTCCTTTTTCCGTACATTTTGCCTCTTTATGTTCCACATTTTTGCCCTTTTTCACTATTGTTTGCTACATTTTGCTCCTTAAAGCTACCCTTTGCCATGACATACCACCTGGTTACTCTTTATTTTCCCATTTTTTGGCCACTTGACTGCTTTTGGCCCATTTGATACTCTTTTCTTGCCACGTTTTTGCCACTTTTGGACAATTTTTGTCAACCTGTTAATATATCTACCTCCACTCGCTTGTCAAAAAAAAATAAAAACAACAGATAGCGGATCTGACCGGCCCTCTTCGGGTCAACGGCCCACCGGGACAATGTCCAGTATGCCAGATGGCCAGTCCACCCCTGTGCTACACTCCAACAACATACAGAGTATGAAAGTGTATTAAGCGCAATATGGACCGCTCCGACCCCGCCATAGAGCGGAGAGAGCGCAGCAAGGTAACCTGGTCCACGGCCCCGGGAAGTGGCATGTTGGGAGCGAGACAGCAGTGTAAAACTAGCTTTAAACATAATGTCACGTCTGCTCCTCTGGCAACCTCCACAGCATGTTGGTCAATGTTTACTGTTAATGAAACACACACAAACACACACTGTAGGTACAGAGATGAGGCAGAGTAGCGATAATAATAGTAAACACTAAAAACACACTTTTCGCCATCACATGTGCTGCAGCCATGAAATGGCTACCATATACTGTATCAGGCTTTAGAGCTGCTAACCCTGCTTTTTTTCCAGCTGTGTACGTGTGCGCACGCATGCGTGCATATCGTTTCCATTACAGGTTTAATCAAAGCTTCATCTTTGGACCATGTCAAACCTGTGTTCATAGTCACATGATGTTCTAAGACCTTGACTTTTGTAGCTTGAAACATTCTGCTGCTCTGCAAAGGAAAAGATGCAGCTGACCTTAATTTTGCTCGAACATAAACGAGTGATATGAGAAGAGGAGGAAAGCATTGGCGAGGACACTAATGCACTGTGGCACACGGTCTGCTGCAGCACCCTGGGATTAACATGGAAGAGGAGAGAATTCCCCCATAGTCCCTTTGGGTGTCCTGCTGAGAGGCAGGGACGGCACTGGGACTGAGAGGGTGAAAGTGGACAAAGATCACAGTGACTGTCGGCTGCTCCGGGGCACGCAGAGAGAAGATTAGAAAAAAAGCACAACAGCAGCTTTGAGTGCAGGACTGGTGATTCACAGGAAGCTGCTGAGTCCTGTCACACTGTTGACTAGCTAACAAAGATCAAGGCCCTTAAAGTCAGAGTGGACGTGGAGTTCCTTATGTAGCGCACGTGCACCAATGAATGAAATATTCACTTATTTTGATCATTAATAAAAACAGTCACTGAGAAACTTGCAGTTATCTTGCAGTTATTTAGTGTTTCCAAGAAATTTGGTGTTAAGGTTGTGGTTATAAAAAGTTTGTGCGCCAGTAAAAAAATAATTTGGCCGGTAAAATGTGACAAATCTAATTTTATACCCTGCATCAGGGTATTTCTCACATACTCAATCTTTTCATACTATCTAATGTGAATGCACTACGCATATTCATTTAGACGTCAGACTTAGTATGAGTAGTAGTACATTTGTATGACATTTACAACACAGCCTTTGGGTGCTTTCACACCAGTTTAGTCCTAGACTCGGTCTGAATGGGCAACGGGCAGCTGATAATTTCATCACCTCGTTGTGGCTTGGTTTGTGTTCAGAGAGCAACTTCTGATCTGCTCCAAACAGCCTCTGGTGCAGTTACATGAGATACTGTACTGACTTCTCTAGGCAGAAAAACAGAAACCTGAAGAAGAAGCTCAACTCAACTTAATTGAAATATTTCAAATGGTAACACCTACATGATTCAAGTTATGTGAAATTAAGTTAATAAATTAAATTAACTCAATTGATTTAGGTCACATTGACATAATAATTTAATTGTTATCAAATTAATGTTTTGCATTAGTTCAATTTATCATGAAGGCAAGTCAAACTTAAAATTTTCAGTTGTTCCAACTCAATAAGTCGCCGGCTCTACTGACCACCCACAATGCCATGCGCTCTACATCAAACATGTGTTTGATTTGCTCTAAGTGTATTTGTACCATGTATCTTTTAAAGCCATAAAGCAGTGGGGCTGATCTCCGCTTTGGACACTTCAGCAGCAAAACTGAGAAACAATCACATCCACACTCACAGTCTAATCAAACAGCAGACAATAAAAAACCAAGAGCCACATCAAGAGCAACAAGAGCCAATGAAAAGCCAGCAGACAGACAACAACATGGAAGTTTTAACTCTAAAACTTTCTACTTCATCCAGTATCTAACTTAGATATTGGATGAAGTTAAAAATGGTCTAAAAAAATATGCCGATAATTTCTGGTATTTATCACGATAACGATAAAGATCACAATAAATAATAAAAAACTATAAATAAATAAAACAATTCCCAACTTAAAGTGTAAACAGGTTCCTTACAAACACAAATAAATCTGAATACATCAACACTCGACATTAAAAAAGGCCATAATAGCTGCTGATTCAAAAAGCTCATGAGCTGATATTTTGTACATGTCGGTCACTCTATTAGTGTTATTATATGTAATTAATTTATTTCCTCACTGAAAATGAAATTATTTTCTAAAAAAAAAAAAAGCACATAAAAAGCACAAATAACTCCATTAGTGTTTTTACTGCTGAAGAATCTAATTTCATTTATCTTATAATGAGTTACATAAAGTCATGATCGATAAATAACTCTCTGATTTCCTATAATTAAACCAGCTCAAGCTGATGATTTAATCATTCAGTATATCTAGGTGTAATAATCTCAATAGTTACATTAGTCTAATGGGACCAGCTTTGTCTTGTGAACACGTGAAATATAATTAAAAAATATTGCGTTTCACAAGTTGGGACGGATGAATAGCGACATTAGTATTTATGCCAACATGTCACACAATGTGTGACATGTTTAGCTTTTATCCACAGTAAGTGTTCTTGTAATCTTTTTACTTGGTCTATTCCTGATATGGAGTGGTTAGCAATAGCTCTTAGGCCAGTTTGCGTGTCAATGTGTTAGCTTAGCATAGTTAGCTTTAGTTGAGTTTCCAGTTCATAATTGTTGCTCCAGGTTCATCTCTGTCTCTGTGTTTGTGGAACGTTGGGTGGATCTGACAGAGAAACTTGAATCGGTTCCTTTTGTTGGATGGTTGTCTGGTTTTAACCAAGTAGCGTAGGGTTGCCACCTTTCAGAAAAGATCACGGGATCGTGAACAAAATCCTCAAAAATAGAAACATTTGGACATAGAACAGTGTCTCCCAAACATTATTGCCCCATGTACCCCTTAACTCATGTTCTACATTATTTATTAGTGTCTGCAGACTCGTCTGAACTCATTGCGTGTCTCGTCCAACATTAACCTTGAATTTAAGCCTTTTTGTTCATTTATTTCTGATGTTTTGCTCATTTTAGAATTTGAACTTCACCTTTTGGTGTATTTTAAAGAGTTGTGCCACAAATTATGATCGATGGATGAAAAAAAAGTCTGTGCGCATGTAAAAAAATCTTTAATGTGGAAAAATAAAGTGAAATGTTTGTGAACCTCCTGAAAGGTGTTTATGTATGCCTAGGGCAGCAGTCTGCAACTATTTCTCTCAAAGGAGCCATTTTTCCTCCTCTCACCTGGATTAAAATCCTTCCTGAGCCAAAAAATAAAAAAATTAATAATGTTTAATTTTTTTTTGTTGATGTATTTGTAGTGCTACAAAAAATAACTTGAATTTGATAACACATGATCATGTCAGTCAACACATACTGCTAACTTCTTGCAACATATCAAGCATGCATTATAATCTGGCACGTTGGCAGTTCATTAAATATTTTCCCACACAAATAAAATCTCTATTTTCTTCCAGAATAGTCTTTTTGTTGGTTTAGTTATCTTACAAGGGATTTAAAACGTAACGTTAACCACAGGTGTAAGGAAAGTTTATGGTTGATGATAGTTATTGCACAATGCAATTTCTTTTTAGGTTGACATATTAATATATCGTGATTTTATTTGGTGTCAATGTCATTCATCATTAATCACCTCTGTAAAAAAAAACTATTCATTATTTTAATATTTTCTTATAGCTATAGGGAGCCATTGCAAAAGATTTCAGAGCCACATGAGGCTCCAGAGTTGCAGACCTGGAGTGGTTTGAGTGGTTCCCAAACTGGGGTACACGTACCCCAGTTTGGGAACCACTACAATATACAGAAATCTCTACGAATATTTTTAACCTAGGGAATATATATATAATATATATATATATATATATATATATATATAATATAATCATTCATGTATTTATTTATTGTTAACCAGTAATCAGTATGATTTTTATTATTATTTTTTAAAAGGCCATACATAATATACCTATTTATATTGCCTAATACAACTGTAATAATAAATAAAAAATATTTCATTTAACTTTAAAACCTCCATAAACTAAACGGAACGCTGTTTGTTCTGTATTTGCATAAGTGACCAGAACATTAGACATGTCCGTCAGACCGTCACACACAAAGTAAAACGCAGGAAATGCCAAGGCCAGCAACATCTACGTAGGACCCCCGCTCTCTGTGGTGTGTCCTGTCACTGTGTACATGGATGTGAGTGTGTGGTGCTTTCAGGGACTGTTGGAGAGTAGAGAGACGACACACACCAGCGCTGCTCTAACCTGAGGGCGGGAGCGGCGGTGGTGCACACCGTAGAGCTGCCGTGAACAGCGCTCCGCTCCAGAGAATAATAAGTTGTTGACATCAAACTTGTGGGCAAATTTGGCCCTTGAAACAAGGTTTTTATGGGCAAATGGCCCATGACCCTCGCTACTTTCCGACATGGGCATTTATCATTTCTATCGTGGGATTACATATTCTTAGTGCTGAGAATGTTTTTGACGATATATCGTGAATGACAATATATCACACATTCTTACTAACTGCACCAACTAAATCTTTGCTCAGTCGCTGCATTGAATCAGACTGACTATGTCTCAGTCCAAATATAAAGACACATCTTTTTTGTTTGTTAGTTTGTTTTTATTGAGTGGAAATTGCAAACTAACACTGAATAGTCTCTCATACATGTTTTGGGACAATGTCATGCATTTACTTGCAATTTGATTTTGTAAACCGGTGAACAGAGACAGAAATGTCAATTCTCGCGCATAATTGGACATAATATGACAGACTTCACCTTCATAATGTAAATATATCTATGCTAAACCCTCACCCATTTACAGCACATTTTCACTGCAAAATGGCTGGGCTAATATTAGTGCATCATTTTCTAGCTATTTTGGTCACAGTTCCCAGTTGTAGCTACGTATGTCTGCTCAAATTCACATTTGAGTCTCAAGACATTGGCCACCAAAAAATTAAAGAATAAGTCACTGTTGTATAAGTTAAGGACTTATACACCCCACCAGGGCTCTACACTAACTTTTCCAGTGGTGGCACTGGTGCGACTAACTTTCTCAGTTGGTCGCACCAGCACAGAATTTGGTTGCACCCTTTTTTTTTTCAAGCCATGCATGCTGATGAATAGTTGACTTAACTGCCGTACCGTAGTTGAAGTACAGATTGACTCGACTCGATCTCGACTCGAGATATGATATTTGCAAAATGTTTTAATGTTTTAGTGTCAATATGAAGTTTTCAAGCAGTGGCAAATAACAAGTCATTTCTTTTATATCATTTTAAAAGACGTAACAATTTTTTTTTAAATAAAAGCAAAGCATACCACAGGTTACATGTTTTTTTTTTTTGTTTTTTTTTGCAGAAATGCTGTACTTGAATTAAGTTATCAGTAGCAAAACCAACTTAGCATCTGCATTGCTTCACCCCATGGAATTCAATTCAGAGGATCCAGCTCTTATAGTGGGGTCTCCTATCCCTCTTCCCCTGGTCAGGGGTCTGCAACCTTTACTCTACAAGGAACCATTTAACCTCATCTCACCTGGATTAAAGTCCTCCTGGAGCCATAAATACCTTCTTAATTACAGTGTATTAAAGTATATACTGTTAAAATTATTTAGAATGTTTGATTTAATTTGACTTAATTTTTATTGATCATGTAAATGGCAACTTAAAAACTGTTTAAAATAAAATAAATTGACATCAAGAAATAAAACAGTATCTTGCATCTTCAAATTCTTACACATCTCAGTTTACATGAACACAATGTTATAATAAGAAGATTTTTTTTTAGTTAATGTATTTGAAAGGCTACAAAAACTAACGTGAATTTGATAACACATGATCATGTGATCAACACATGCTAATTTCTAATTTCTTGCCACACATAAAACATTCATATTTAACCTGCATATTGGTGGTTAAATGAATCTGTTCCCACACATTTAAACTCTCTATTTTCCTCCAGAATAGTGTTTTTGTTGGTTTAGTTATCTTAACACAGTCATTGCACAACATGATTTATTTTAGGTTAACAAATTGTTATATCTTGATTTTATTTGTCATTAATCAATAATAACCTCAGTAAAAAAAACAAAACAAATTATCTATTCTATAGTCCAATAGTTATTTCAATAGCTTTAGGGAGCCATTGTATAAGAGTCAAAGGGCCACATTAGGCTCCAGTGCCGCAGGTTGCAGACCCCTGCTCTGACCACAGCTCAACATCTGACCTGGCATCACAGTCAATCAGTTCTGGCCCCTCCATGCTGATTCTGATGAGATCCTCCTCTTTGGTGTGGAATCGAATGCTTTCCGCTCAACCCACTCCGTCACTATGCCATACCTGTCAAGTTTTGGATTTGAAAATAAGGGAAATTTTCTGGCGCCCACTACTAGCCATCCCACCCACCCAACCAAGCTCCAGTATCCCTTATATTTTAAGACAGGTGTACAAGAAATGTAAAATACCAACTTGTCAACCACTTACTAAATACAATTATGTGATTAGAATCTGGTAGGTCGACCTTTATTAACATTAAAATGCTGTGAACATTCCTACAAGGGCTGGGCGATATGGACCAGAACTCTCAATATTTTTTCTCAAAATGGTGATATATGATATAAATCTAGATAATTTTATTTCGAATGAAGTCTGAGAAGAAAGAGAATTCTGGGTTAAATTTGCTGATCAAAAATGCTACACAGGCTCATTTATTAACAAACAGCTGCACAATATGTGTCACTTTTGGTTTTTTCTCCTGTAGGGGACAGCATGTGTGAGGGATATGTAATCTGTAATATGGCTTGTTCGTGTTGTGGTAGTCGAGACCGGTCTTGGTCTCGAGACCAAATTTTAAAGGTGTCGGTCTCGTCTCGGACTCGGAAGCATTTTGACTCTGTCTTGTCTCGGACTCGGGCTGCCCAGACTCGGGATTTTCTCTCAAGACCGTTCGTGACCAGCACTAATTCCTGCCTTTTTAAAACTTTTTTATAATGTGATAATAACACTGAGAAGAACGGGATAAAACAATTGTTTATTCATTCTTTAATTCACCCCGTATAATGACTGCAACCTTCCTTAATGTGACTGAGTGATGTGTGTGTGTGTGTGTGTGTGTGTGTGTGTGTGTGTGTGTGTGTGTGTGTGTGTGTGCGTGTGTGTGTGTGTGTGTGTGTGTGTGTGTGGCTACGGTGTCAGTTTGGACCGCGGAGCAGAAGGAGAAATGAACTAATCACCGGTAAAAATCCCAGTAAAACTCCAGAAAACAATCACCAGTAATAAATATTATCTCCCTGGTAAAGACAGTAGCTCTAATAACTGGTAAAATGATAAACTGATGATATTACAGCCTGTGAATGCAGTATGAAGACGCATTTACGCCGCCTCTGGGTCCTAGTGCCAGCCGGCTGGTGACGCATGTTCCGTTTACCGAGGTCCTATTTAATAAGTCCGTGTGTGTTTAATAAGTCGTTGTGTGTTTAATAAGTCCATGTGAAAGTCAGCATGTTTATGCCTCTGTCCATCCACTCTTTTCATTATATCCATGTCTTTTAAGGTTTTTATTACATAGTGTCGGCTGTAGTTCGGGCCGCCGCCATTTTGGATTATGTCGTCACCAGCGCGTCATCGCCGCAAATTGCCCAGGCCCAGAATAACTCAAATAACTGTAAAGAGGTCTTATATTAGTCTATTTTCTTTTTAAAGTGGTGTTTTTTGTGGCTTTAGACTCCAATTACATGTATGTATATAATATGTTCCCCACAATATAAACAGGTTCACAATATAACTATTTTTTATAGTTTCTGTTTCCACTGTATCCAGAATAATAATAATAATTCTCAACAAGAACTATTGATTGATTTATCACATGACTGTTCCAGGGTTTGTTTTATTTAGTTTCGCATCTACCTGTAGCTCTATGTTTTTTACACTGATGACAACTTGTTTGTAGTTTTATTTCAGAAAGTTTCACTTTTACAGTTACAGCTGAAAACCTTTGTTAATTGAATATCCTAGTTACATTACAGCAACTAAATTAAACTATGTCAACTAAGTGAATTAATAAAAATAACCTGTGTAAAGGATTTTTCAAACTAAAAAATGATCTTGTGAAATCTGTGACCTGTTGACCTGCACAACTCAAAGAATCAGAATCAAGAATCATTATTTCTTGGCAGAAATGCTTTTAAACACTTGCTGTACATTCAGCTGACATAAAAGTCTTGTTTTCAAATATGTAAAATAATTGTGAATCAGTAGCAGTAGTAGTTTTAATATTTTAGTTAATTTTTTGCAGGCACCTTTTTTGTCCATCAAATGTATTTAAAATAAACTAAAATTAATGAGAGAATGTTATTTAACTGTCGAACCTTGTCATAATTTTATTTATTTATATTTTTTTTTAAATTGAAAAAAAAAAATGTTTATGGTCTTGGTCTTGACTCGGTCTCGGCTCCCGAAAGTCTTGATCTTGTCTTGGTCTCGGTGCATTCTGGTCTCGGGCAAGTCTTGGTCTCGGATAGTGGGGTCTTGAACATAACACTATGGCTTGTTATGGGGAAGCTCTGAGTTAGGACTTCTCTTTTACTGAGAAGTAAAAGCAGTGACTCTTAAAACTAGTATTTTCATACAAAAAAAGCTATTATATATAATAAAGCTATTATATATAATAGAAAACTCGATACATCTTGAATCTCTATATCTTTCAGCCCTAATTCCTAAATTATAATACAGCCTAAATTAAAACAGAAATGTGTATATGAAGCACATGTGTTTATTTAATATACTTACAGTTTATATACAAGTCAACACGTTGCATATTTACTGTTAATTTCACGTTGCTCTTCTTTAAGTTAGACATGTACATTTTATTTTCATCACGTTTTCTTGTAATTTTTCACACTCACTCATGTGGTTCTCTGGTATTCACTAATGACTTATTATATAGGTTTGTTGCAGACTTTACATCCTTTAACACTTTTTTAAAGCAGTGTATATTTGTGGAGCTTGTGATTGGCTGATTTTTCATGGTGACTAACGTGGTTCCTTCTGCTGTGGTAGACGTTATATCAGTTATTAATCTAACAGAACGTGTAACTGTGTCCCATCCTGCTGCTCTTTAGGAAGATAAACTCTCTGTCACATTTTACAAGGGATTTACACACGTTCTTTGTTTTTTTTGGCCGTTCTCTGTTCTGAGTTGTTTCCGGGTTTGTTGCCGCTGTCGGCACTAATATGTAATAATAATTAAAAGATCTAAACTGAACGCCGTCACTAGCCTCGTGAGAAGTGCCACCTGAAATGGCCTGAGTGACAGTTCTCACGAGGCTAGTGACGGCGTTCAGTTTAGATCCTTTAATTATTATTACATTAAAATACGGGATATTTACGGGAAAATACTAATACGGGAAGATGGCAGGAAAGAGGGGTAAAATACGGGAGTTTCCCAGCCAAAACGGGATACTTGACCGGTATGCACTATGCCCGGTGAGCTCAGCGCTCCCTGGTCGCAGTCTCGAGCCCTGTTGAGGGGACACACAGGTGGATTCTTTGCACTTTTATGTGGCAGTACTAAAACTTGGCTGAAGTAAAGTCAAAATAAAACAAACCTGGTTTGTGTTGTCCATCAACAGAAAGTTATTTGTGACACCCTTAGTTTAAAATCAGTTTCACTGTTTACATTTCCACTTCCTGTGATTTCAAGATCAAAAAGAAAAAAAATCCAATAGAACATTCATACAAATCCTTTTTGTCACCTCGCGAAGGCCAACAGGAAATACAGTTCTCAGACAGCACTTTCTATTTGCAACTCATCTGATGTGACTAAAGCCAGTTGAACTTTCAGCTGACTAACCGGCTCACACTAATTAAGGAAACATATCTAGTAGAGCGCTGCACTCATATTTCATGCTGTGGGGGACGTTAGAACGTCAAGTGTGAACGCTGCACAAACTGGTTTGTGTTCAGTGTGTTGGAATCAATACGGCAGCTAAACATAGTTCATAATGTCAGTTTGTGTTTAGTTTAGGATTATGCAAAAATGACATTACCTATTAGACACAAAGCACACAATACACTGACTCAGCTATGAGCAACTTTTATTACAGCGAAGCCACAAGAACAGGATTGTATCTGATCAGAGACTCACATGATCAACATTCATGTCATTTTGGATCATTTTTGTATGTTTTTGTTATTGTTTCATTTGTTGTTGGAGTTAGATTTGTGTGTTTGTCATTTTGGAGACCTTTCTCTTGTTCTGTGCACTTTTATTGTGATTTTGTGTATTTCTCTTTCATTTTGTAGACTTTTGTGGTCATTTTGTGTTTTTTTTTTATCATTTTGTAGACTTTTCTCTCGTTTTGTGTACTTTTGTGGTTATTTTGTATGTTATCTGAGTCATTTTCTGTTTATTTTGGGGGCTGCATGTAAAAAAAAAAGTTTCTATACTTTGCTTCAAATAAAATTGTTGAAAAACATTCCCCAACAGCCGCAAAGACAGTATGTAGATTCACAGTGGAGTTTACATTGTTCTCTCTCAGTGTGTGTGGGTGTCTCTAGTAATTTTGTTAAACCTCGGGCAGGTTAGATGAGCGGATTAGTAATGTGGAATGTCCCATTTATGTTACGTTTCTAAATGAATTAATAGCTGTTGTAGTGGAGGCTCTGTGCTGCAACTGTGGGTGGGGCCTATCCTCCACCCTCACTCTATTAGGCAGGAGAGACTGTCAGAAGTTTTGGAGATCCTGAATATACTACCACCAGATTTACTCACAAACATCAGGGCCAAGGCCGAGAGCTGGCACCATGCCCTGCACAGATTGTGTTATAAATAAGCTTTCACTTAATTGCATTTCCCCCAACTGGGAGCAACAAATGCACCGGCAGAATATTTATCACGGCTCAGCCTGTAAGCTGCTGTGTGTATGTGTGTGTGTTTGCATGTGCAAGTGTTTACACAGCATTTGTCAGCGAGGAGCAAAGTGTAAAAGACACTCGTTTAAAAGAGGAAATGTCCTCAGCACTCGTGCAGTGATGAATCCCTCAGGATGTGTTGAAGCTGATTATCAGCGACTCAAACAGAGCAAAAGTTAAGGGAGGAGAGTCTCTTTCTGACACACGTCACTACACATTCAGTGTCACCAGTAAATGTGTGCTTTGATGGTTTTTGCTGAGAGTTTTGTGAATTTGTGGATTTCCTCATAACTGGTCATCAGCACAGCCTGTGATAATCCTGACCAACAGGCTACTGCCCTCTAGACTGGCAGTCTAGAGGGCAGTAGCCCACACACACTTTATACAGAGGGATTCATTGTTCAAAATGTATTAGTCCAGTTAGATTGATTGAATGGTGATCAAGCCAATAGCCATTTGACAAAGTTGTCATTCCGAGAAGGTAAACAAAGAGTTAACAGTGATAGGTAAAGTGACAAAAATGAGTAACAGCTGGCAAAAAATTGTCCAAAAGTGGCAAAAACATGGCAAGAAGAGTGAAAAGTAACTAAAATGGGCCAAAAGCAGTCAAAAGTGGCAAAAAAAATGTCAAAAAAGAGGAAACAGGTGGTATGTAATGGCAATCGGAGCTTAATGGGCAAAATGTGGCAAACAATGGTGAAAAAGAGGCAAAATGTAGGGAGTAAAGGAAACAAGTGTTATTTATTGAGCAAAAGTCAGCTTATTTGGATGAAAAATGGCAAAAATTGTTTTAAGAATTGAGAAAAATTGGATAAAAGTGTCAAAAAGAACTTGCAAAAATTGACAAAAATGAGGAAAAAGGATATTCATTGGCAAAAGGAAGTTAATCTTCCTAATTAAATCTGAAAAAACAAATTAAAACACACACATAATCTCAAACAACTGTATTCTATACATTCACTTTCTCAAATGTAAATCAAATGTAAATCTAGTTCAAATAAAGCTGGCACATCTTGTCACTTTGTGCACTAATATTGGCTACTGTGTAATTGTAACCCAGTATAACAAACAGGTTAATAAAGACTAAATTATAAAAAGAGAAAACGGGTCACCAGAAATTTGTAATATGAAAAATGGGGTCACGACAAGAAAAAGGTTGGAAACCATTGGCTTAGAGTATATATGTACACCCTCCCCCCATCCTCTGTGACAGCTATCTGAGCTGCGAACACTTCTGAGCTGAGGCATCACATGTTCGTCCTGGAATCAGTTGGAGAACCTCTTTTGGGGGTCACTGCTCCCTGTTGTCCCGCTACCACTAGAACCATGTGGGCTTTGACCCCAACATAAACATAGGGCAGGGATGTCAAACTCATTTTTACTTCAGGGGACAAATTCGGACCAGTATGATCTTAAGTAGGCCGCAGATTAGCAATTTAAACATTTCTGTGCCCTAGTCTGCACGTATGTATAAATGATATGAAAAGTATGTAAGGCACCAACAAAATCCTTAATAAACTTAAGTTCTCTCTAAATATTTTCTTTTTTTTTTTACCTTTTTTAAAAAAGATTTGGGAATATTTTGTAGATATTTTGCAGGATTTTGGAAAACATGGGATTTCTTTGGGATTAAAAATGACTTCCATCATGTGATATAAACATGTTAAAACTGTAAGACCTGCAAATATTGTGAAATGTGCTTGAATTTGTGTGTTTGGAGGGCCAGATATATCTACAACGGAATTATTTGGTAATTTACACAATAATTTATGTTTTTTCTGTCATTGGTACTTTTCCAATGGGCCAAATTGGATGCTCTAAAGGGCTGGATTTGGCCCCCGGGCCTTGAGTTTGAAACATATGATGTAGGGCCTCCGATTTTCCCTTCAAAAGTTCCCCAATTCCATTAGAATTATGTCATAATTGTTATTAATGATCTATTTTGCTATTACAAATATAATTGATCCCAACTCTGTTGGATAGTATAGGCCTCATCATCCAATTAATCTAACTAGTACAGTGCCCGTCGGAAGTATGTATTCATATAGTGGGTGCTCATGGAGAGTTGTCCATTATGGGCATAATAATAACATAATAATAAAGGGGTGTATTTGCAGGTGCAAAGTGAAATAGCGTGTGCAATTTTCCTGTTTTAAATCTATGAGACTTGTGCCTGATGAATGTGTTGTTTGTTTATACTAAGTTTTATATATTTTTTGTTTGGTGTATTTTTCTGTAATGTGATGTTTTTTGGAGTCATTATTGTGTATTTTTGTATCTTCCTGTTGTCTTTTTGTGCATTTTTGTATAATTATTGTTTTTTGTTGCCATTGTAATGTGATTCTGGAATCATTTTGTGTAATTGTGTATGTTTTTGGTGTACTTTTGTGCATTTCTATTGTCATAAATACACTAGTATTTTTTGTACAATTATTTAGTTTTGTGTATTCTGAGTCATTTTCATATTTTGTTGTCATTTGGTGTTTTTTTTTGTAATATATGTTTTTTGGAGTCATTTTGTGTGTTTTTGGAGCCTTTTTTTGTGCATTTCTAATGTCGTTTTGTGTACTTTTTGTATAAATATTGTTTCGTTTTTTGTTTTACATCATTGTGTATTTTTGTATCTTTTATAGTGTAGTGTTGCTACTCCGTGGCTCACGCAGGCACATGCAATCAGTGAGACTTGAGAGCTTTGCTAGTTTATCAGTGTGAGCGCGGCTGCTCAGACCCTCTCTGTTCTAAACTAAACTATCTCTCTCACTCGTGTGTTTGTAGTCCATGTCTGCTTGGCTGTGTGTGCAGCGATTGCACAGAGATTATGTATACTATATATATGTATATATATATATATATATATATATATATAGTATGTTACTAGTGAAAACTAATAAACAATAAATTATTATAAGACACAGATGCAAGCTACAATGACTTTGTGTAAAGGAATTTAAATATAGGCGAGTGGTGAAAAAACCCAGAGTTGGGGTGCAAAATAAAGTTACCTAAAGAATAATATATTATATTCCAAGACAGAGTAATCTTTATACTATAAATAAAAACATAGATCAGATTTTTTCTTACATTCCCACATGCAGTGGAAATAGTTAAAAAAAAACTTTTGTTTTTTTTTTTAGGGATTTCAAGAGACTTTCACCCCAGAACAATACATATATGTGACTGATGTGAACAGTTTATGTACATAGCTCAAAGTTGATCAAATTACAGGGAGCTGAGACATATGTAAAGTGGTTTACTGAAGGCCCAAACATGTTCCAGCCCCAAATTCAGATGAACTTTTTTCCAATTTTGAGGGGCTGGCATGGCCACCAGACGGGATGTATAGCAGATTTTTTTTATTCTGAGAGAGTAGGTGGAGATATATTACCATACCAAATTTAAATTTCCTATGTGCTGTAGTTCCTGCGATATCGGAAGCTGAGACGCTTGAAAATTGACACATATCCCCCTCACTAAATTGCCCAAATCGTAAAAAAACAATTAATCCGATCAAACTAAAAATGTACAGTGTGCCTAATGGATAATCGCGGACCAATTGGTAAAATTTTCAGAATTTTTTTAGGCCGGACTGCGTGGGCCATTTGTGAAATGACATGAAATGACCCATTTGCCTTTTTTCACTTCAGAAAGTGAATTCTGTAATTTCCGTCTGTTTTCCAGCCTTATAAATGTACAGTGAAGTTTTAATAGGATTGTAATTTCTTTAGGTGAATATTTGACGTAATAGTCTGCAACCCAAACACAATGTGTATTATGTAACTGTAGAATTACTTTATGATTAATGACTGGAAATAACTTGAGCTCAGTCAGAGCTTAAATGAAGCTGAGAGACTTCTTCCTTCCTGCAGAGAAATATTGTCCACCCAATAATTGGACTGATGTGTTCCAGGGCTCCAGATTAGGACTGTAATAAATTTCCAGTCTGCTTGATAACAATGGGAGCAAAGTGTGTCGAAAGAGATTGAGAGTCAATGTTTCATCGAGAAAAAAAGGAGGTCTGAGATGTAATTGTCCTAAAGCGCCCTGGCTGGAAGACTGGAGCCACAGTCTGCCCTCGTTTAGTCGTCTCAATTAAAACAGAATTAGCAGAACGCTGTTAAATATGCTCCAAAGAGGGAATTCTTTGTGTTGAAGCAGAGAAACACATCCATTCAGTGTTTACTCACCATGTGAGTGTGAGAACAACCCAAAGCAGAGCTGTCAACGCATCATGCTCATTAGGCCTTAGTGAATATTTGTGTGTGCGGCAGTGCACACCATGGAGGCTCCGTGGCAGAGCTTCCGTAAACAGCGTTCTACTCCAGAGAATACAAAGTTGTTGAGAACAAACGGGGCAGTTTTGGCCCGTTGAACAAGGTTTTTTGGGGCATTATTGGCTAAATTGAACCACGGGATATCCGTGGTCCTCAATAATTTCCGACATGGGAATTTATTGTTTACATCGTGAGATGACATACAGGGCTCTACACTAACTTTTCCAGTGGTGGCACTGGTGCGACTAACTTTCTCAGTTGGTCGCACCAGCACAGAATTTGGTTGCACCCTTTTTTTTTCAAGCCATGCATGCTGATGAATAGTTGACTTAACTGGCGTACCGTAGTTGAAGTAAAGATTGACAGTGACTCGACTTGAGATATGATATTTGCAAAATATTTTAGTGTCAATATGAAGTTTTCAAGCAGTGACTAAAATTTCTTTTATATCATTTTAAAAGACGTAACAAAAATGTTTTAAATAACAGCAAAGCATAACAGCAGGTTACATGTTTTTATTTTGCAGAAATGCTGTACTTGAATTAATTTATCAGTAGCAAAACCAACTTAGCATCTGCATTGCTTCACCCCATGGAATTCAATTCAGAGGATCCAGCTCTTATAGTGGGGTCTCCTATCCCTCTTCCCCTGGTCAGGGGTCTGCAACCTTTACTCTACAAGGAACCATTTAACCGCATCTCACCTGGATTAAAGTCCTCCTGGAGCCAAAAAATACCTTCTTAATTACAGTGTATTAAAGTATATACTGTTAAAATTATTTAGAATGTTTAATTTAATTTGACTTAATTTTTATTGATCATGTAAATGGCAACTTAAAAACAGTTTAAAATAAAATAAATTGACATCAAGAAATAAAACAGTATCTTGCATCTTCAAATTCTTACACATCTCAGTTTACATGAACACAATGTTATAATAAGAAGATTTTTTTTAGTTAATGTATTTGAAAGGCTACAAAAACTAACGTGAATTTGATAACACATGATCATGTGATCAACACATGCTAATTGCTAATTTCTTACCACACATAAAACATGCATATTTAACCTGCACATTGGTGGTTAAATGAATCTGTTCCCACACATTTAAAATCTCTATTTTCTTCTGGAATAGTGTTTTTGTTGGTTTAGTTATCTTCCCAGGGATTTAAAACTTAAGGTTTGCCAAAAGTGCAGTAGATGTTGCAGGAGGTGAAGTAGGAAGGTGGCAGTCATTGCACAACATAATTTATTTTATGTTAACAAATTATTATAACTTGATTTTATTTGTCATTAATCATTAATAGCCTCTGTAAAAAAAAATGACTATTTATTTCAATAGTTTTTTTTAAAGCTATAGGGAGCCATTGTATAAGAGTCAATGGGCCACATTAGGATCCAGTGCCGCAGGTTGCAGACCCCTGCTCTGAGAGAACCACAGCTGACCTGGCATCATAGTCTATCAGTTCTGGCCCCTCCATGCTGATTCTGATGAGGTCCTCCTCTTTGGTGTGGAATGGTGTATGCGCAGCGCTCTCCGCTCAACGCGCTCTCAGCTAGGCGCCCCACCCCATCCCACAACCCCCCCCATTGCCCGCCCGCCTCACATCAGCTTGTCGCACCCCCCATGCGCTCTGTTGCTTCGCGTGCCTGGACACCTGTCCCCAGTGTTTTTGTCCTAGTGTCCATGAACGCAGCACGTCTTTCCCCAGTGTGTTGGTGCAGCAGCAGCTGTGTGTTTGGGGACATGGCAGCGCGTGTAGTGTCCATGTCGGACCCTGATTCACAGGAGAAAGACTCAACAGGACGAGGAAGTTTCCTCCTTTGGATTTTCACTCGCACTCGCACAGATGCAACCACATGAAATTTTCACTCGCACATGTTGAAAAAATAATCGCATATTGCGACCAATTTGGTCGCAGTCTCGAGCCCTGACATATTCTTACCGGTGAGAATATTTTTGACAACAAATCATAAACGATAAAATATTTCACATTCTTGGTTTCTACTGAAGTATACTTCCAAGTTTCCCAAGATGCATTTGGAACTTACAACAACAAAAACCTGAATTCTCCACCTTTGACCAAGTAGGATATCAACGTGTGCTCATTTGATTCATAAAAGTCACAAAAACACATATCATTCCCACATTTCAGAGACTTTCAGACCCTCAATTGTGCTACTGACCAAACTTCCACTTAACTTCAAAACAACTAACGGAAGATAAGGAGAGATGCTTTCATTTTGAAAAGGCGATGTTTGATTTTTAGCTTGAAACCGATACCAGGGAGATTTTACATATCACTCGCAAAGCATCATGAGGCAGTTTAGTATGACTAGTGTGCCCACCGTGCACACTTAAAATACCCCATATAGTATACATCTGGGTATTTCTTGCGTACTCAATCTTTTCATACTATCGAATGTAAACCCACTACATACTCACTTTGACGTTAGACTTAGTATGAGTAGTAGTTAGTGTGCCATTTCAAACACAGCCATTATCACTTGATATTAAATGAATTAATCAACACTGGCTGTTGGGTAGCTTAATGTCAACAATACATCTTGTGGCACCCTTTCACAATAAACTCAAAAGTGTATTCTCAACTGTGTGAACTTTAACATATTTAGGCCTACACAAATGTATACATTTCTTTGACATTTATGCCACATATGGTGAATGTGGCATTTATTAGATGCAGCATTTCCTCTTCTTCCTTTATTTTTATTAAGAGAGAGGAGAACAGTCTCTGACAGTTTACTCACATGGATGATTTTAATGAGACAGTAAATTTGTACTGCGCAGACAAATAGTGTCCAAAACAGGTAGAGCTGGAGGTGTTTCATTTGGCTAACTGACGACCCGGGGGCCACACGGTCTGAAGTAAACACACAAGATTACGCCAAAAACAAACAAGATTACAGAAAATTTTAAAATTAAAAACGACTGAAGACATAAAAAATTATAGAAAGATACACAAAATAACATCAAAAAGAAACACAAGGAAAACAAAAACAAACAAAATTATAATGAAATGTACAAAAAAAATACTCCATTAACACACAAGATGACTACAAATAAATAACTGAAAAATGTTGTGAGCAACAACAAAAAATACCAAAGTATGACAAATATAAATCCAAAATCACAACAAAACTGAATAAATGCACACACAAAAAAATCTTTCCTTATTGATGATAATATTGGTCATTATTCTACATGCCAACATTGATATATAACGTGATTAAAGTTCATCTCCGGGTTAGATGATGGAGTGAAAAGAGACATTTTGCAAATGAAGCCCTTTCAAATCTTACCATTAAGATAACCATGAGTGCATTCACCTCAAACAGATAAACATAAAACTTTAAGAATGTTTTATACTTCCAGGGAATTAAATCTAAAATTAATGATTCCATGCAAGGAACATTGGGAGTATTTTTGAACTTGTTCAGCTAAAGCAGAAGGAATCAAAATTAAAGTGGTTTTAAACAAGTTAGTTTACTTTTTGTAAGTTCTAAACTACCCACATTGGAAACTTCAGTTTGGTATAGTAATACAGCTCCACCTACTCTCTCAGAATATACAAAAAGATCTGCAATACATCCTATCTGGTGGACATGCCAGCTCTTCAGTTTTATATGACTTCTTTTATGCGACTCTCAACCTCTGCTTAGACACTTTACTGCTCACGTGTATTGAAATACAGACGATTTGTGAGTCAGGCGAAAAGTTTTTCAGTTTTTAGAAAAGCGTGCACTGACACTGTTTGCTTGCATCTTTACATTTGATTTGGTGATAAAAGGGTTTCTGTGGCCGAATTTTTGGTGCATCACAAATTTGCGGACTCACGGCTGTATTTCAATACATCTGAGCACTAAAGCGTTTTCTGAGCAGAGTTTGAGACGGGGGACATAAGTGTGTTTTATGTTTCTGTGTCACACCCTGGTTCCCAGCCTGCGGTCCCCGGGGCTACTGGAGCCCTCAGGTGCTCCTACCATGAAGCACAAACTGCTTGTTTGATGGGGGAGGGGAAGTCAAGGCACATATCTCTGTAAATCAGAGGATGAAGATCAACGTGTAAAGATGTGATTGGGTGCTGGCTGTGAACTAAATAGATCATTATTCGTCAGCGGTTCAGCCTGAATCTCTGAGAACATTTCACATACATGCAGAAAATTCTGCTTTGATGTCCTTCTTACTTGATACGATTCACCATGGGATAGGGGGCTAATAGGGGGCTAATACAAGGCCACCCAGTTGTAAGAGTGTGTGTTTGAGTGGTGCAGCATTGTACACAGATGGCACAGCTGAAAAAGGCCACGTTACATTTACATAAGACAACACTATTACTCACACAGGATTTTCATTCATGGCTGCAGCCTCCAGAACGGAAGTAAATATCCTGTCTTACTATTCATTTGGAAAGGCCAATTCATATCATTAGGTAGGCTTTGAGCTTCCTTAAATAAAATCTGCTGAAACCAGACCTTTAAGTTATTTTTTTCTTTCTTGATATGTCTCTCCTCTGCTTCATGTCAGAAAAGTGATTTGAAAAAGTGTCAAGTTTGAAAAATAAACAACAAAAGATCAAAGGATTAAAGGAACACAAAGGAAAGGGTAACTAAAGGACTTCTGCTTCCACGGTTGAGGGCTGAATCCCTTAGTGAAATCCCAAAAGCATATAACACACTGAAGATTGATACCACAGCGCTGGGATGAGAGCTAAAACTCCTGACAGAAAAACAAGGGGATGCAGAGTTCACACTCAGATAAGGCGCAACGCTGGCAAACCATGAAAAGAGGAAAAGTGTTTCAAGTTTACAAAGTTTCTGGGGTTACCAAAGAGCATTCAGAGCTAGGTGATGTCAAACGATGAATAACTCTTATAACTAACAAGTCTGCCAGATGTCTGTAGACAGGTTTTAAATCATGCCTTGGATTTATTCTGTCCAGCTGGATTATTACTATCAAAAAGTAAACCAATAACAAATTAATTTTAAATGCCCCTAAAAAAATATCAAAGTGCCAAAATCACTGCTTTTAGGCCGTATAAAAGAAATATGAACTGCTGCCTTACCAGGTCTCATCGTTTTTGAATTCCAGTTCTCCATAGGTGTCTTCAAAGTCCTCTCCGCCGCCCTTGGCCAGTCCCTCTATGGTGCGATAAGGAACGATGACCGTCCCTCTTGCTCCAGAAGTTCTTAGCACTTTCAATTCCATAATACCAATGCTCTCACTGATGTGGACTGAGCTGCTTTCAAAGGTGAAGATCCCAGAGTGATCGTCATCTAGAATAGTCACTGTGGCAACTGTTGGGAAACCCAACAAGGCCTTTGGGTATGGGAGACTGTTGGCAGAGAGCACTTCATCCTCACTTTCTGGGACATGCAGATTACTGAGACGCACAAAGAAGTGCTCATCTTCCTCAAAGATGTCATCGTCGATGATCCCAATGCTTATTTCCTTGACTATTTCTCCAGGTTTGAAAACAACCGTACCCTCTGAGAACTCGTAGTCTGCCCCAGCATTAGCCGATCCATCCTCTGTCTTATAATCCACGTAGATGGTCTTGTTGATGTCACCGCCCTTTCTGGTAATAGTCAGAATTGCTGCCCCACAGTTTTCCAGGCACTGGTAAACAGCAGGCTCAAAAGCAATCCGAGAGACATATTCATCTGGTTCTTCCACGTGCACCTCCTGTATGCTGGCACTCTTCTTTGCCTGCTCTGCAACATGTTTCTTCAGGATGTTTCCGGCTCCGGTCATCATGCGGGTGGCTTGGATGCGGTAGAAAGCACGGCTCTTTTGCTGATGTGAGAGAGCGTAGTAGTTAGCCATCTCAACCAGCTGATCCAAGTCTTTCTCGGGGTGCTTCTGTTTGAGATCTTTCAGGATGCGGATCATGTCTCGTCTGGACTCATCGACCTCCTTGTTCTCAATTAAACCAATAAGATTACTGGATGCACCGCCATCCATGAAATGAGAATTAACCATCTTGCCATCCATCTCGATTCCCTTGGAGCGTTCGGTCTCCGTCTCGATGATGACACCCCTGTGTTTGTCAGTGCGATACTTCTTGTGCATGAATTTGTAGAACAGCAGCCGTCTGTCTGCCACCCAGGCAAGGACTACGCATATTGGGAAGAATGCGAGTGTGACTAGACCCTCCCAAACCTGGACCTCATTGGGTGAAAACACAGCTAGGATCATGTAAAGCCAGATGTAAGCAAAGATACTCCAGCCTGCTGTGACGAAAAACACTCGAAGGTGTTTGACTTTGCGTACCTCTCCTTGGGGAATAACGGAGACACAAATGCCAATGATGACAAACATATTGAATGCTGCACTGCCAACAATTGTGGAGGGCCCGAGTTTACCAGGTTTGAAATCATGTCCACAAACCTCTATGACCGAGAGCAGAATCTCAGGGGCAGAGGAGCCCAAGGCCATGAGAGTGAGGTTGGAGACCGTTTCATTCCAAACCCGTATTGTGGTCGTGGTGGTTTCCCCATTGGGTCTTTTGATTATGACTTCCCTCTCTTGGGAGGTGATGACTTCAATGGCTGCCATGAATCGGTCAGCAATGATGGACACGCCAAGGAACATGTAGATCATTGCTACAAAATAAACAATCACTCTTGCAATCTTGTCTCCCATGGAGGGATCCTCTGGATACCAGATAGGCAGGATAATCCCAGTATGACACTTTGAGTTTTCCAAGCAGGTGGCATTGGCAGGGCTGAGCAGAGGGCTGGGAGTGGTCCGAGCCTCTGCACAAAGGAAGGCCACAGCCAGAGAGAGAAGCCCCAACCAGGGGCAGGCTGATGACCCTGCTTTCACAGGCTTGGAACCCTCCATCAACCCTTCTTCGTTTCAAGGGTCCTAACCACGGTGACGGTCCTTGATGGATCCAGCACTAGACAACGCTTTTCTCCAACCACCACCTAAACACAGCAAGAAGAAACAACACGGTTATCAAGCTAAATGATACTCAATGTTTATAAATATCTAATGCTTTAAACTCATTTTAGTCCAGGGGCCAAACACGGAGCAGTTGGATCTCAAGTCGGTCATAGATTTTGGGTGGGAAAAAGTTGGAACTTCCACCAATAGCTGATTAATACAGTATGTAAGGTGCTATTTATATCTAAGCAATAAAAACAGGTATCAGGCAATGCAGGTTCTTCCCTGTAAATTCCTTGGCATTTCTTTTGGACATTTTTTATGTTGTAATTTCAGGATTCGGGAGCGTTAGAGCATTATGTCTGTTAAGTAGTCCCATTTTAAAAGGCAATTAAATTAATATGGTTTAAACCAACAACCATCATAGCATGAAAAGGGATAATCAGGACGACTTACACAAAGCCTCATTAACATATAGTTGAAAAAATACACAGAGCACAGCAGTGTTGGGGTCAATAACATTTTTTAGTTACAATTACGTTTTCAATTACCCATGTTAAATTACAATTCAATTACCATTACAGTTACCAGCATTTTTTCCAATTACAATTCAATTCCAGGTATTTTTGCATAAGTACGCCACAAATCAGCCTGTTTGCACAGAGTTGCTCAGAAAGTGACTTTTCAGAGGCTTTAAACTCTGGAAAACAGGCAAGTTTGGGAAAATAAAAACTCATACTATGTTTTTGGGGTTCTTAGAACAAATGAGATGGATGAAAAACAGCATGACATGGGACCTTTAACACCAGCCAATCATCCAAATGCTGATGAATTTTAGCAGTGGCCATTAACACCACACCACTATGGTGAAATGAATTTTATTTATATATATTTATATATATTTATTTGTAGTTTTCTCTAACGGCATCTGAAATATATAAACCAAATGCAAATGTGAGAATGCGACACTACAACTTCTGCACACAGTGATTGGTCATTGGTCAAGTCGTGAAGCCTTTTGCTGAAGGCGGGTCAGAGTCGGGTTTGTGTGGTGGCATTTTGAAGGTGTAACAAAACCCGGAGTGAGAAATAACAGAAAAGGTGATGAGATAAAAGAAGAGGAGACAAAAAATAATAATAATTTTCAATTTCAATTTGAGCCAGCTCCAGCCTCCGGCCTCGCAGGCCAGTGTTCATGGATCAGACTCTGATGATGAAAGCTCTGAGGAAATTTCATTTACCACTCCTTCAATCTCATTCTAATGTAAAAACTTGATTTTCTGATTAGAATTGCTGTTGCTAAAAAATATATTAAACAATAATAATTTAAAAATGCTGTAATTCTATTGCATGTAAACTTTTGTATGTCATAGCAAGCTTTAATCATATTAAACATAATTATCCAACAAAAAAATTGTGGCTAGAGAAAATTCTGAGTGGCCACCAACTCTGGGAAACCATGAGCAACAGTGAGTATGGTGAGCAAAAAAAGTGAATGTCAAACCCTTGTTGCAGAATGACACGTTTAACATTTAGAACGTCTCTAAAACTCTTTAAAGAAAAAAAACCTCTTTAGTGGATGTTGTTTTTTTTTCATTGGCTAAATCATTGAAATTTAAATTGAAAGAATTAAACATTTAAATTAGACTATCACCGTGTTCAAAATGTCATAATAACGTACTAATACTAAGTTTGACAGAAAAATTAGTATGTAGTGCGATAACATTAGGATAATATTGAAAGAAGTATGTGAGAAATACCCGGATGTATACAACATGGGGACATTTTTAAGCATGTCCAAATAATGGGAATGAAATGTGTATATGTGAGTTTTATGGATCAAATGAGCACATGTTGATATTCTAGATATATTTAGCCTCAGTGTGCTTCTTTGTAGGTTCCAAATGCATCTTAGAAAACTTGGATGTATACTTCAGTGGGAACGGTCACCACACTAATCATGCTTATAGTATTTAGTAGACAGTATGTACTAGTAGGGCTGCAGGATTATGGCCAAAATTATTTTTATTCATATTTTAATCACGATCATAATCACAATTAAAGCTGCAAGCAGCGATGAACGGGCCCTCGCAACCACACGCATATCGGAAAGTGGCACACGTTGAGGTGTGTTTCATGTCGGGTTGTGGCAGAAATTTGAAAGTGTTGAGAAGTAGCTGACCATTTTCACGGATTATATCACAAACTTGTTCTGTGCAAATATAACATCTATATTGGCCATATTGTGCCATAGGGGGCGCTATGACTATCAATGACAGTTGGGTTAAACCATAACTTGTTTTTTTGGCATACAAATGAAAGCTGCTATAATTAATTAGCATCTACTTAGCTCTACAAGCTCTTAATAACTTCGATAAGCGTAGCACAAAATCCAAGTGAACAGGCTGCTAAGAGGAATTTTTCAACCTCTAAAGATTCAGCTTTATTGTCCAGATTGTTTTATAGCACAACCAAATAAACATGTATGTTTAAAACAAAAATATGAATGTGTGAAGTACTTTAACAGTGCAGTGTTGGATGCAAGACTGTATCTCTCTATAAAAGCAAGGAATATCTGTCTGTCTGTGATGATGATGTCATCACTGTAGAGAGTGATGATGTCAGAATTTTGCTGAAGATCCACAGTGATGATGTATTCAGTGCCAGCTGGGATCAAATACAATTTTCAAGGGGGTCATTTTGCCATTCACATGTCCAATCCCCCCCAAAATATTACATTTTTCGCAACTCCTAATATGCGTTCAAATTTTCCTGAGTTTTTGAACTTCAAAAATGTGATCACTTTTTTGTACCCAAGAATGTAAAATTTACCAAAGGGTAACTGAATAAATACACTATTAAAGTTTTTATTATAAAAGTTCCTTCTTTGTTTTTTCGAAAAACTATTTTTCCATTGATAAAAACAGGCTCTAAAAAACTTCCCACACACTTTAAGGTGCTTGAATTGTTGTGTGAACTACTGTGCCAATATTTACTGTGGGTAAATCAAATGGTAGCCTGTGGGCTCATTTCCAATCATAAAATGTGTTTTCTGTTAAGATAGGGATTAGAGTGTGATTTGATTGTTGGACTTCTCAGCAGTAATACTCAGAGAGCTCAGAGAGCTCGCACTGTTGCCAAACTAAGTAAAAAAGATAAAAACCCAAACATGTCTCATGTGGATGTACAGTATGATAAGTTCAACCATGAATGTACAGTTATCATTACTAAAAGAGAGATCGCTATGACAACAGAATGGGCTAGACTTGCATTGAATGTTGGTTATTTTCTCGGAGCCAGAAGAAGAACTGATAGTCTGCTTATGTGAACTATCAATGAACTATGGACAGTATAGGAGACAGTTCAGACAAAACACCACACGACAGAAAGGATGATGATGATGATGATGATGATGATGATGATAATGCAAATGACATATTTGCATCAAAACATAGCAAATGCGATAGTATCATAACACAATGTAAACTAGGCCCAATTCTCAAGAGGTGAATGTTAGGAGCATTTGGGGGTCAAAGTGGGGAACTAAGCTTACTTAGTCAACGTGGGTAAGCTGATTCAGAATATAAATGTTGCCAAGCTGTACTTTAAGCCTTTTACTTCTTAAATTTAAAATTAAAGTTGCTGCCAAAACAGCAGATTTTGGCCAACGTTTAGAATTTTACAAACAGGTGATTATCAGAGTGTGATAATGTCAGCTTATTTGGTAAAATTTTAGTCTAATCAATTGAAGATGTCCTTAAAGTCTGTTACATTACATTACAGACAAAACTCTGCAGAGCACATACCCCCACAATGCAACATATTGTGCAAAGATAATCATGAATGATGTTAGCAATACTTGTGAATTAAATCATTCAATTGTGTTCCTGCAGACAAGTTGTTCACTGGTATCACTCCGTTTTTTACACCTGCATAGTGCTGTACATCGTCAAGTTTGCCGTTTTGGCAGGGAAACTCCCGTATTTTACCCCTCTTTCTCGCCATCGTCCCGTATTGGAATTTTCCCATAAATATCCCCTATTTTAATGTAATCATAATTAAAAGATGCCTCTCTAAACTGAACGCTGTCACTAGCCTCGCGTGAACTGCCACCTGAAATGGCCCGAGTGGCAGTTCTTGCGAGATTAGTGCTGACAGCGGCAACAAACCCGGAAACAACTCAGAAAAGAGATGATGAATGAAGACGTTTCTGTGAAAAAACAAAGAACTCGTGTAAATACATTGTAAAATGGGACAGAGAGTTTATCTTCCTAAAGAGCAGCAGGATGAGACACAGTTACACATTCTGTAATAACTGAGATTTTAGCGTCTACCACGGGGGAAGGAACCACGTCACCATGAAAAATTAGCCAATCACAAGCACCAGAAATAGTGTTAATGTAAAGTCTACAACAAATGTGTCTAACAAGTCATTAGTGAATACTAAAGAACCACATGAGGGAGCATGAGAAATTATAGGAAAATATGTAATAAAATAAAATGTGAATATAGTAAATATGTAATGTGTTGACTTGTATATGAACTGTAAGTATATAAAATAAACAAATGCTTCAAACCCATTTATGTTTTAATTTAGGCTGTTTTATAATTTAGGAATTAGGGCTGGACAATATATCGAGAAGATGTATCGAGTTTTCTATTTTGGCGATATAGAAAAGTACAATATTTGAATTTGAGCATGAAGGACTTGAAATTCAGCCTGGAGACATGGCTATTCAGAAGCAGCACATCAAAAATGTCAAAATCCAACAACTAACTGCTAGTTCCAGCAATTTTTTGGAGAATTGGGCCGATTCTAATTTAAACTACACCTAGCCAAGCAAGTGGATGTTGCCGCATTCAGGACTTCTGTGTCAAATGTTGGTAAACAGCAGGTAAGAAGTATTCACTGCTAATGTTTAGCCAAAAATGTATAGACCTGTCACAGTGTTGTATACAAGAACGTTTAATTTGTTGTGTTGTTAAAATGAGAAGATTAATTACGTTTCTTAATGTAGACAAGAAGTTTAAAGGTCCTATATCATGCTATTTTTCACCCAGCTCCATTTCTTCGAAGAACCCCAAAAACATAGTATTTGAGTTTTAGCCTCTGAAAAGTCAAGTGGCAAGATTTATTACCAAAAATAAACATGTTTGGTGAAAGTAACAAGTAACTTTTACTTTGAGTACTATTCAGTTGAACTACTTTTTACTTGTACTTGAGTACAATTTCAATCAATTAACAGTACTTCTACTTGAATAGGATCTTTACACATCTGCCTGTAAGTCATTATAGAAATGCACACACAGCTCATGTTCCATTCATGAGTTCTATTAGTGTAGACATCCATCTTTTACTTCTCAGCGTTCTTATTGACTGCAGGAACTGAGAGGACTGCACAAGCCCTGCTGAGCTGATAGCTTTGTTTCTCATTTTTAATACACGGGGGTTGGCTGACCTGGATGGGCAGAAAACGCACGAGGCAGCGAGAATCTAGAAGCCAGAGACACCCTCTCAGTATGGATGAGGGATATTAAATTACAGGGCATTTTTTATTGCTGGATGATTGGCTAGAAAGACAGGAAGTCAGATCAAAACCCACTCACTTTGTTCTCTGCTCAGAGAACACTTAGGTTTGATGTTATTTTGAATAAATATGGATCATCTTCCATGTGTTCCTAAGCAGGTAGTGGTTATGAACAGAAAACGAATATCGGATTGTATCTGACTGCATCTAAAATTTCGGAAAGTAATTATTATATATTTATTCAATTGTAAAATACTGTAGATATTATGTTGAAGGATAAAATGTATGTAAACAATTGGTTAATAACAGGAATGTAAGGCAGGTAAAAATCGATTCATAGGTATCATGGTTCATATCGATACTGTGAAAATTGAATTGCAGTACTTTTTTAAACAGCAGAGGGAGCTATCTATTTATCCTTCTCTTGTCCAGAATCCTAGGTGGCAGGCGGAATCTCCTACTACTTTCTTTCTGGCCGCCTTCTACTCTTAAACATGTTCATAAATGATTCTTTACGTCTTTAGCACCAAAAGAATATCTGTAAAAGTCCCGTTTTTCTATTAGCTCTGTCTGCTAGCGCATAGCATCAATTCTTCACTCCTAGAATATCTGCATGCCAACCGACCATTGGGTTACAAGCGCCATCTGCTGGTCTAAACAAATATCTGATGTAAACACAGTGCAATGACTGTTTTTTTAAAGTCCAATTGTTAAGGCACAAAATACATTTTCAGTTGCACTTTTGAAAAGAAAAGGAACTATTAAGCAGTTTTGCATTGTTTACTATAGAACCAGAATTTAAATGAATAGGCTTCTTCTTCATTTGTATTATTCCTTTATTTATTTCATTCAGGATTTATTTTTGGTTAAATTGTGTTGCTTTGAATAGTTTATCAAGGCATTCTTTTGACAATGAAAACTAAAAGGAAAAGAGTACAGTATTATCTAATATTTTTCAGTCATCATTTGTCTACAGTCCCATTTTGTAAAATAAATCCTGAGAGAATCGTATCATGAACCCAGTATCGTGAATTGAATCATATCAGGAGTTGAGTGAATCGATACATCCCTTGTTAATAATACATGGGTCAGTTTTTCTCATATCTACTGTTCCTGACTATTGTTTTCTGTTTGAGTAACATCACTTGATCAAGTCTTTTCTAACATTCCACATTACAAAATAAGTAATAAAAGTATGTATGATTTGTGCTGACATTGTATCGGATTGATATCGGTATCGGTCAATACTCAAAGCTGCAATATCGGCATTGTATCGGAAGTGAAAAAGTTGTATCGGCACATCCCTGATTATAACCCAGTCTTTTTATTTCTTTTTTTGCATTATAACCCAGTCTTTTTTTCTTTTTTTGCATTACAACTCAGTCTTTTTTCATAAATAAATAAAAATTAATTAATAAATAATGGTAAAATGGTAAATGGACTTGATTTATATATATTTAATTAAATAAAAAATTTGTGTCGTTTTTAGATATTTATTCATTTTATTTATGACAGAGTTGTTCCTTGATAGATGAAACGCAAGCAAAACAAAAATGTGTAAACTGACAAAAGGAATGGGGGCATTTTGAAAGTAAAAATCAGAGGCTCTTTAATACATCACATTTTAAAAAATACATTCCGAGCCTTTCTCCATATTACACACAAGCATGGGCAATGCAGAAGTTGACAACGTTCCCAATGCCTGCTCCTAATAGCATTAAGCCCTCAGACAGACTGTTCAGGTGTGTGACCTCACAAGGATTTTGCATTTGAAATATTGATTTTCTACCCTTACACAGACTGCACTTGAACAGCTGTGAGCAAACTGTCCCATTTCTCAGCGGACGTTACCTTGAGAACTGTGACCCCCTCAATAAGGAACTACAGTAAATATTTGCATGCTCATTAGCATTTGAAGGGATTTGAATATTGCAAAAGAGCTTAATCAGCACTGCTTGCATTCTTTTTTTTTCCGTTTGCGTTTGTGTTTTTTTTTTTTGTTTGCCTTCATGTTTTTGTATTTGAAAATTGTCTGACGCCTATCGGCCACCTACCTTAAACTAAGAGTGGTGACTTCAGGCAGAGAGAGACGGCTGTATAAGAGCCAAAAGAACACCTTTAAAAACCGTTTTCATTTTAGTAAGATTTTAGTGAGATCTCCTGAGTCCTCACCGCAGCAGTTAGGCATCACAGATGGAGGGGGCGGGGATTGACGGACAGCGGATTACGCAGCAGTTACGCAGCATAGACGTTACGGAGCAGTAACACAATCAAGAGGAAATCACATGACAATACAAACAGGGATGAGAACAGTTGAAACACGACTTCACCTTTTGTTACTTTATTTACAATGTATCATCCAACTCTGTTTTGTTGATCTTTGGTTTTTGTCTCTCCGTGTGCCACAAATTGAGCATCGCGTTAGTTCATGGAGGCACAGAAGTCAAGCTGGCCCAGCCCCGTCATCTGTCAGGAGCTGTAACCAATGACAGCATCCATCCCCTAATTCAGTTAATCATCCAGCTGATCATGTTCTGTGCTTCCCATTGATTAGAGCTAGTCACAGTGCTGTATTTAATCCCTGACAACACTCCTACTTCCGCACGCTTCATCCGCAAATGCCTCGCAACCCACCCCCACCCCAGCTCCTTCTCTTCTGTTTAATTAAACAGTGTCTTCTGTTACATCGAACGTCTATGCTTCTGCTCCAGCTGGGTCCTGCTGACCGCTCTGTCTGCTGCCTCTCCATGTAGCTCATGGAAGAACAAGGGGGAGCTCCCTTTGCTTCGGGATTTGTTTAAGTTGCCATGACAACATGAGAGGTTGATTTTATTACATTTGTCATATTATTTAATTTTGCACTCAATTATAGAATGTCTGCTTTGATACTGTCATTTTAATGTCAATGCATTATTTTACTTATTTTTTAAGTGATATTTGTCCTGTTACTAAAGTTTATTGAGAGTGACGTTGTTGTGAGACGGAAGTTTACCAGAAAGGACTCAGAGATTACTCGGGTTTCAGCACGGAAAATATATACTCACTGTCCTATTTTTGCTCCCTTTTTTCTGTTGATCATCAGTAAGGCTGAACGATTAATCGCATTTGCAATATTCTTGCGATATCATAAAACGCGATTTTCTAATCGCAAAGGCTGCGTATTATTTTTCTTTTTTTGGACCGACAAACTACATCCTTATCGGTCCTGTTACCGGTATTTTTAAGGTGACATTAATCCTCAAGCCTCAGACAAGCTTTGATAGTACCATGCTGCCCGTCAGTCCACCTTAAGAACCCACATGCGGAGCTGAATGACGGGAGGGGCTACTGTAGACAGTGCTCGCCTGTTCACCTCGCTTCATGATTAAGTGTGTCTGTAGACGCTATTTAGGGGGCCAAGCCCGAGGGGCCAGGGAACCGCGTATGTAAGCATACGCGGTTCCTAGGACCAGCGGTGCTAGGAATCCTATTGTAATCAAAAGGATTTTTATTATTATTATTATTATTATTAGGGGGCCAAGCCCGCGGGGCCAGGGAACCGCGTATGTAAGCATACGCGGTTCCTAGGACCAGCGGTGCTAGGAACCCTATTGTAATCGTGGTTCCTAGGACCAGAGGTGCTAGGAACCCTATTGTAATCGTTCCGATTATTATTATAGTTACCTTTTATAGTTCCGTTGGTAAAAGTGGTGCTGCAGAATAAACCGTGCAAGGTAGGATGGTGCCCTTTGGTGGTTGGGTCCAAAACCCCCAGGGGACCTTGGATGCAAAAATTCACATATATCCGCCAGCAGGTGGCGCTATAACAAAGGTCAACGCGTTTTGGCCAATAACTCCCACTCCGTTTGTTGCAAATATAAAACCTTCATATCCACAGATTCCTTGAATAGCACTGAATCACCTGGGCTAGGCCACGCCCATTTCCGCCACAAACTTTTCTCGGAGCAAAATCGCATAAACTGGAAAACCTACTTTTTCGAACTCATCCTTGGGGTTTTGTTCAATCAGCATGAAACTTGGCACGTAGAGTCTTCAGTTGGACGTGATATACAGTTATTTATTAAAATGAGTTTGTTCGGGTAAATTATGCACAAATTATTAACGAGTAAAGCTTTCTAGCTAGCAATAAAAATGCGAACTGGCGCATATCTCGGTCAAAATAAATGCTAACAACACCAAATCTGAGATCCACAGTTGGCATGTGACTGTGAGGAAATGCGCCAAATTTGAATGATGTAGGCCACAAGGGGGCGCTACAAATAATGAATATTTATATCTCTTAAATGGCATGACCAATTTTTACCAAATTTGGAGGGTATGGTCTTGGGTCCCTCCTGAGGCGATATCTCAAAGTTATTCGCGATTGGTCAAAGGGGGCATGGCTTATTACAACACAACACGTACATAAACAAACATTTATTTCAGCTGAATTATTATGTTGAGGGCAGTGAAATTTACAGGGTAGATATAGAAGACCACACAGACCACCCATACCAAAAATTGCACCACTAGGTGGGGCTATACTTGCAAAAACATTTTGGCCTGGGGCGGTGTGTAGCTCAGTGGGTTGAGCGCCCGCCCCATGTACGGAGGCTGTAGCCTCTCACCTGCAGTGGGTCCAGGCTCGATTCCCAGCCTGGGACCCCTTCCTGCGTGTCATTCCCTGCTCTCTCTCACCCCCTTCCTGTCAAGCAACTGTCATATAAAGGCCACTAGAGTCAAAAAAAATCCTTTAAAAAAAAAAAAAAAAAAAACAAAACATTTTGGCCTTTAACTTTCACAATTTAATTCACATCTTTAAAAACTTCATATCCCATAGTTCACTATATAGAGTCGCATCTGCTGACATAGACCACGCCCACTCCCACGGCATATTGCTCCCTGTACACTACATATCAAAAACCTACTTTTTGAAATTTCTCCTTTGGGTTCTGTCTAATCAGCATGAAACTTGGCATGTAGAGTCTTCAGTTGGACCTGATCTAAAGTTGATTAAATCATTTTGTTGGCTCAAAATATGCGCAAAATATTAACGCGTAAAGTTTTCTAGCTCGCTATAAAAACGCAAACTGTTGCATATCTCGGTCAAAATAATTGCTAACAACACCAAATCTGAGATCCTTGGTTGGCATGTGACTGTGGGGGTATGAGCCAGATTTCAATAAATTAGGCCTCTAGGGGGCCCTTCAATTATGAGAAATTTATATCTCCTAAATGGCACGACCGATTTCTACCAAATTTGGTGGGTATGACCTTGGGTCGCTCCTGGGACTGTATCTCGAAGTTAATCACAATTGGTCAAAGTGGGCGTGGCTTATTACTACATAACATGTACATAAACAAACCTCTATTTCAGCTGAAGTAATATGTTGAGGGCTATGAAATTTACAGGGTAACCATAGAAGAGCACACAGATCACCGAAACCAAAAAGTGCACCACGAGGTGGCACTATAATGGGTGCAAATGCATTTTGGCCTGTAAATTTCACATTTTAAATCACATCTTTCAAACTTCATATCCACCTGTTCACAGCAAATGGCACGTTGGCCTGTGTAATGACGATCGCCTTGAGCCCGTCATCCTTCGTGACGTACTTTCACGGGCTCCGCGAAACATGTGGGCCGAGTCGCGCAGGAAGGCTTGGCCCCCTTTCATAACTGCTTGCAGTTCTAGTTGTTATTGTTTTCAGCCAAAAAACTGCAGTTTTAAATAGCCATAAACATGTGGCTATTTAAATGGCTATTGTGATTTTGAGTCAGAAAAGTGTGTGCTGCTGCAGAACCAGGTGAGTTGTGTGTGCGGGGTTCTCTACGGCTTAGCCTTTAGCCTAGCCGATAGCCCTACATGGCAGCCACGCTTCTGCCATCTGTCGCGCCGTCTGCTCCAGTGGTGCCGAGTGCTGGCAAGAAAACCCGCTGCTTTGTGGACTCTCGGGTTGTTTCGGCGGTAGGTTTCCCCGCACATCGGCCGCTACCATGCCTTGGCTGCCGGCAACGTTTAGTTGGAGTAGTGACTATTATCTTACAGCTAAAACGTTGAGTTATAATGGCAAAACGGATAAATCAACATAGTTAGCCTTGTTGTCACGTGCCAGTGCAGTAGCAGCCATCAGAGGCACAGCTCAATAATTCTCCTTTTGCACAATTTTTCAGTTATGTTTGATATGCTTGATTTGAATGTTTGTATTGTTTAGATAGTTGGTTTAGTGTTTTGTTTTTTTTTATCTTTTACTGTTTATGTTTTATTTAGAACTATTTTGTATCTTTCATTTATTTTGTGTGCAATATTGTTAAAAATGTTCAAAAATAAACAAATTGATGTTCATTATTATTATTATTTTATTTTTTCTTATTTCGTGTTTTTCCAATGATTTAAAAAAAAGAAGATATCGATAAAATACTGGATCGATAAGAGTAGTAGTACAGTAGTATACCCATCCCTAATGTTGAGGTTTGCCCAATTGTTGTAATCTGTGCTTTAAAATTTACATTTCATATTTATTTAAAGTTTAAATAAATCTGAAATTGTTTATTATGAAACAGATTGATTTATTGCTTGTGTTCATTGAAAAATACATGACAAAAAATAATCGCAATATTGAGGAAAAAAATCACAATTAGATTATTTTCCAAAATCGTTCAGCCCTAGTCATCAGGCGAACATGGTAAATTTTGTTTATTTAATGGTTTATGAGTAGTTTAAGTCGTATGTGTGACATTTTATGTGGTAATTTGTGTCAAACTGTGAATCGTCTTTGTTATTTCAGTTTTTACGGTGCTCTACCCGTCAATTCTTCTGTGATGATTAAACCTTTGAGTGGACATCAGTTTGTCTCGTGAACATTTTGAATGACCGACAGTTATACAGCTGCTGAAAGAGCTCAGAGGTCCCAGAGCAGAGCCTTACAGCCAAATCTAAACTGCACGCTAAATAAAACGATATGACTAAAGTGATCCTGACTATATCAACAGTTAAACCTCTACCAATTAGTGTTTGAACGAGTCCATCCAAAAGGTGACCCCCTGTTGGGTGCTGATGATACTGCAGGATGGCCTTTTAGCAGTGGTAGATAAAGAATCCAGCCTCAGGCTACAGTCAAAGGAAAGCTTGGATCATTCATTTGATGCCTTTTCTTTCTGCTGCTGTTTATCCACCTAATGCCAGTTTATTTTTTATTCATGTCATACAGTTGCTTTGTCCTTGGAATGTCGTAGAGCAGGAAAATACTTCAAACATCTGAATACATTATGCACTTTGTTGCCATGAGCCAATGTCCATATTGAATTATTCCTTTTCTCCTGCTCCTGCTTTTTGATTAGCTGTCAGATTTTAGGGTAAAAGTATCAGACTATCAGAATTGTATTAAAGCCAGAATCAATTTATTTATCAATTTATCTTTAAATTAAAGATAGGATTTACCATATTAGTCTCAGAGGGAAGCCAGTGCAGTGATTTATGTGTTTGCAAACATCGCGCTCAGGCCAGTGAAGCCTGCAAGAAGTTCCTCTTAGTCAGTAGTTCTCAACCTTTTCAGCCCGCGACCTCCAAAATAAAGGTTCTAGAGACCGGGGATCTCTACTATAGCTGAAGATGGTTGAACACAGACATGAACATTGAAGAACAGTCATGTGGAGACAGGGCCATCTAAGGGGGAATAAAGGGGAGAACTTTTTGGGGTCCATCCATAAAGTCAAGCAAAATGGTCTATTGTTCTATGAATCTGTGATAACCATATTTACTTCTTCAGCTGAATATTATCCACTGTTATCCAGGAAGTTTGTTATTATTTGGGCCATTGTGTGTATATATATATATACACACAATCATCTTAAACATGTAAATCCTTGTTTTAATCAGAAATAAAATGGGTTAAAAGTCACCAAATTGGTTTAAAATAAAAAATTATGTGAAATGGGATTTTAGAAAACAGAGAAATTGGTTAAAAGTTGCAAAAACCGACAGGAAAAGTAATTTTTTTGAAAAGGGGTATAAAGTGCTAATATTGGCTTAAAAGTGACAGAAAAGGAGGAGGGCGTTGGGGTAATGTAATTTAAAAAGTTGGAACAATTAGTTTAAACTTACTAATAATGGGCATGGCAAATCGTGAATGTGGTTAAATTGGCAAAAAAAAAATAAGCATGAAATATGGTGAAAAGAGGTTAAAAGTGACAATAATGGATCAACATATGTGACATTATTGGAAAAGTAATAGAAAGGGGAGAAAGTACCAAAATGTGCAGAAAATGTCCATTGAATCTTAGTGGCAGAAATGGGAGTAATGTAGCAAAAGGGTAAAAATAAGCAAAAATTGGCTGAAATTGCTAATATATAAAAGCAACAAAGCATATATATATATATATATATATATTTCTTGAAGGCATGACGACCCCCTCCCAGTGTCTCGCGATCCCAAGGTTGAGAACCCCTGCTCCAAGTTAGTTTGGAGCGAAATCTGAGCAATGCTCTTCAGATGCATGTCATTGTCCCAACGCAACCAGCAAGGATTACTTTAGAGTTCAGGATTACTCTGACTCACTGACAAACAGGCCCGTTTAGGTCCAGTGTTCCCAGTCTGTGCTGGAACTGGAGGAGAGAGTAGAGTCAGATCGCTTTCACTTTCCCTATTTTTGGAGGCCGTTTATTTGAGCTGTGGTAAACATGTTCTCAGCACCGAGCCTCAGCTGTTGATGATCAATCATCATCAGTCCACAGTCAGCATTGGGAACACTGGGAACCCACGGACATCTCACATGGGAAATAAACCAGATATTGATCATGAATTAACGATCAGGCTGTAGGCTCTGGACCCGGTCCTCCCGCTAAGACACACCCATCAGACCGTATCCAGTCCATCATGTGGGACCAACGGGAGAACATCTGGATCTACATTCACCCACTGGTCCTGATGTAGGAGAAGTCCTACCTGCAGATTCCTCCTCCTGATGATGATGATGATGATGCTCAGATGTCCACACGCTCTCCTCCCCGGATCCCTCCGTGTCTGACGGACCGAGCGGCTCGTGAAGCTGCCACTGACACTGGTGTGTGTGTGTGTGGGGGGGGGGGGGGTATGAGGAGGAGGAGGAGGAGGTGGTGGGGTGTCAGTGTTTCCAGATGCACGAGGCGTCCTGTCGGTCCAGCACCAGCACTGGAGATATTGGAGCTGCTCACAGGCCGGACTCACGCACGCCGCGTCCGCGCAGCAACTCAACTCTCCATGGCTCCGCCGGACACTTTACGCACCGTCGGTGTGAGCGCGGTCCGTGTCCCTCGAGCTGCTCGTCAGTGCGTCGGTGGACGCTGCGCGTGATGCCGGACTCAGAGACTGAGATGCTTTATCACAGCGTGCATTAATATTCATGTAGCGGAGAGATGAGGCCTGCTCTGCTCTCCGGTGAGAGGTGAGGAATGGTAGCGCCCTGCAGACCCCCCCCCCCATCAGCCCCCACCACTACAGTCACAGCCACGAGCCGCGCAGCTACGTCATCATCAGCTGAGAGACACACACACACTCACATTGACACACACACAGACATACTGTACACACGCACTGATAGATACACACACACACACAGAGACACACACTTACTTAGACACGCAGGCACACACACTGATACACACACACACACACGCAGAGAGACACACACTTACTTAGACACGCAGGCACACACACTGATACACACACACAATGATACACACAAAAACGCACTGATACATACACAGACACACACACTGATACACACACACACACATTTCTGCGTCTTACTGCTGATAGAACCATAAATATTCATTGTGTGATTTAAGTGAGGATCACAGCCCATTGGCAGCTGCACATCAATCAATTAAAAAATATATATATATTAATAATAATAATAATATTCATCCAAGAACCAATGCATATATGTGACTAATCGGTGATGTGATCATCTTAAAGTTGATCAAATTACAGGGAGCTGAGACATATGCAAAGTTGTTTACTGAACCCAAATATGGTCCAGCATCAAACCTTGACAAACTTTTTTTTCCAAATTTGAGGGGCTAGCATGTCCACCAGATAGGATCTATAGCAGACCTTTTTATATATTCTGAGAGAGTAGGTGGAGCTGTATTAATATACCAAATTTCAGTTTTTTATGTGACATAGTTCCTGAGATAATGGAAGCTGAAAATGGAACAAAAAAAGGACTAAAAATCTACACATCTACGCGTAAGTATGTGTAGATTTTGGTAAATTCAATCAATCAATCAATCTTTATTTGTATAGCGCCAAATCATAACCAATGGTATCTCAAGACACTTTACAGTAGAGCAGTCTTAAGGACAGACTCTTCATTTTATGGATACACACATATGCATATATACGTATATACACATACATATGTATCCCACACCCAACATGAATTCATCATGGCGGCAAGGAAAACCTTCTGTTAAGCAGCAGGAACCTTGTGTGGATCCCATTCCTATGATGAACAGCCATCCACGTTATGCTGTGTTGGGTGTGTGCAGAGGAAAGGGTGGAGACAGAGTTGTTGAGACTCTGTAACTCCACACTAAGGATCCCACGGACCTACAAGACAAAAGCCAGAAGGAGTACAGGAGCAAACACACAAGGGAAGAAGCAGACATAGAGGGAGTGTTTGAAAGAGGAATGGGACCCTCTCCGGTCCCTCTCTACCCTAAATGACCTCTCTCTTAATGCCCTCTCCAACCTCTCTCCAACCGAGCATGCCAGACCCCCCCCCCCCGGCAGTCTATGCCTATTGCATCTTAACTATGAGCTATGAGCTGGTTCCTAACTAAAAGCTTTATCAAAGAGGAATGTTTTGAGCCTAACCTTAAAGGTAGAGAGGGTGTCTGCCCCCCGAACCGTGGTTGGTAGATGGTTCCAGAGAAGTGGGGCCTGATAACTGAAAGCTCTTCCTCCTATACTACTTTTAGAGACAAATGGAACAACGAGTAGTCCAGCATTTTGAGAGCGTAGTGTTCTGGGGGGATTGTATGGCACTACAAGCTCCTTGAGATAGACTGGTGCCTGTCCATTTAGGGCTTTATAAGTGAGAAGAAGAATCTTGAATTCTATTCTATATTTTATGGGAAGCCAATGCAGAGAGGCTAATACAGGAGTAATGTGATCTCTTCTCCTAGTTTTAGTCAGTACACGTGCTGCAGCATTTTGAACCAGCTGAAGTGTCTTAAGCGACTTGCTCGGGCAGCCTGCTAAAAGAGAATTACAATAATCCAGTCTAGAGGTAACAAAAGCATGGACTAGTTTTTCGGCGTCGCTCTGAGACAGGATAGATCTGATTTTAGCAATGTTACGGAGATGAAAGAAATTGTCCATATCTCAAACCGAAAATTTACAGGAACACGGAACAATTTGTAAAAACTTCTAAATTATATGAGACAGAAGTGCCTTTGTTAAAATCCATGGAATGACCCATGAGAATGAAGAAAAAACATGTCTATGCATCCGTCTACAGGACAATGCAATGCAACAAACTTTTCCAACAATAAGAGAGTGTTTACAGTGGAAATCAAAACAAACTTTAAACCTTTTACATGTTTTTATACTCAAGCAAATGATCTTCAGTTTATTATCATTATTATTATTGATTAAACTCTTCTATCAACCATTCATTTGTTGTACATTCAGATCTGAGCGTACAACGTGTGTTCGACCAAATTCACACAAGCTTCAGTATTGATTAATTCTGCAGGGGTGTCCAGAAATGCAGGCAGCGGGCGGAATCGCCTACGACTATCTTTCTGACCACCTTCTACTCTAAGGTGGGTTCACACCGAACACGACTGCAGCGAGTGCAGTCACTTCAATCGCCCCTGATGAGTTGCTTGAGCATAGTGGTGTTTTTTGGTCACTCATCACTTCATCGCTCCAGTGAAGTGATGACCAGGTGTGTGTGTGTGTGTGTGTAGCCGGGTGACAGGGGGGAGAGTGGGTTGGTCACTTTTTTTCCGGCCGTATGTTTACAGCACTTACAGTATCATTAGCAATGCCACTTTTACGGTTTAAATGATCATCTTACAGAGTTACTAAGGGTGGGGGAGCGTGTATGCTATCATGTAGTGGCATGGGGGCGGCACTCCCACCTGAATGTGCTCTACCAATCCCTCCAATTTTAATCACACTTCAACACACCACCCCCCGGAGGGTATGACCACCGCCTCCACCCTCCAGAGCTAAAGCACCACATACACATATATACACAAAGGTTGGGTCGCTCCCCCCGTCCCCTTTCTTTTAATTGCACCTCATACATTCACTAAACACACACATTCACTCCATTGGGGAATAGAGAGGTACCATAACAGGATGGTGGGTCAGTTCACATATGTAGGCCTGTCGTGTGGGGGCCCGGCCCCTCTGTAGATGGCTGCGCCACAGTGTAGAGCACAAATACATCAGTGGCGGGGCGGTGGGCCTCTAGGCGGCGGGGTCTCTCTGGGCGGTGTCAGCCTTGCAGGGGGTGGGGGTGCCCCTTCTCTTCGGGTATGGCTTGGTGCTTGTCTTGTCTCCTGGTTGCCTTGGGGGCGATCCCCTCGGTGTGTAGGTCCAGGGCAGCCTGCCCACATAAAGTTAGAGTAAAACATCCAAAAAGACTCCAAAAACACACAAAACAACATAAATACAGACACCCAGCTTCACTGAGGACACAGACAGGACACACTGCTGACAGGACAAAGAGGAAGTGGATGTTGACACTGCCACCAACTCTAAGACTGAAGCTGTACAAGGAAAAAATCCCCAAAAGTAACAAAACAAAGAGTATGTGTAAAATGTATGAGTTTTATTTGAAGCTAATTAGCGCCTAATCAATAATGAATCATTACTCTGCAACAGGAAACAGCCGTTCGTTTACGGCTATTTGCAGAGTGTCTGAGCTCGTATGCAAAGCAGGAAGATAATCAATTTATTCCCATTTTAATTATATTCTTCAAGGCTGTAGTGCACGGCCTTATTATCCCGTCCACATTTCCATGCTTGTTAAATTTGATATTCCACACTGTCATTTCTCAGATAGGTGATGGAGTCAGTTTCGTTGGAACTTTGTGGCCTGAAAGCTCTCAGGAAACAACCCGAGAACCAAAGGCTTTGTCCTCTACTCAAGTGTTTTTCAAATGGAGGTATGTGTACCCGAAGTGGTACATGATGGCACTACAGAGGGTACTTGAGAAAGAGAGAGTTGAAAGAATAACAAACAAAGTGTCAGTCTTGGTCCCACCCCAGACGTGAGATGACTGGAAATTATAAAAACTATAGAAATAAATCTATTCAGGAGCCACTCAGCGTTTTTCAACATTGGGGTTGGGACGCCATATGTGGGGTCGCCTGGAGTTTAAATGAGGTTAGTGGCATTGATTTACAATATTTATACAGTACACCATCATATGTGTATATACAATATATGTTTTTTTCCTAATGTAAATTTGTATTAATGATTAAGTGTAAACAGCTAGTTTACCTGCTTTTTTGATGTATTGCTTTCAATTTTCTTAAAGAAAAAAAGGGGGTCATTAACAAACACCACAGCAGGACACATTGAAAACATATTTATGTTCATACATATATAAAAATAGATATTAGATTATTTTCTATGCACTTATGTACCAAGATAAATTAATTAAATATCTAACAAAGTCAGAAACATTAATGACTTGTTATACAGTTTGCTGTGCTGGGGATGCTCCACTCGTTCCGATAAAGGAGTGAAAATGTATGGCTTCCCAACCGAACCAGAGAGGAGAAAGAAATGGTTAGCCAAAGTCAGCAGGAGCAATCTAAAAAAAAAAATTTAAAAATCTGTGAGGCGATCATATTCAAACACGTCATTTGCACTTTTTCCACAAATAACACAATTGAAAAGCTTATTGTTTGATTTTTTAAAAAAAACAAGATATGTAGCCTATGATAAAACTGTATGAAGTAAACGCTGTGTATCCTCTTATTTTCTATTTTCTTTTGATCATGAACACAACAGCAGTGTATCTCACAATGAAAAAAAATGATCATTCATTCATTCATTCATTCATTTTAAGACCCACTTATTCCTGTTCAGGGTTGCGGGGGTCTGCCGGTGCCAATCTCCGGCTCTTGGGCTCTGGGTGGGGGTACACCCTGGACAGGGTACCAGTCCATCGCAGGGCAATGATCATAATAATAGTAATATAGTAATAAAAAATTGAAATACAAAAAATGAAAAAAAGCAGGGGATAATGCACTAACATGCTTTAATGCACACATTAATGAGTTTAGATCCACCCATAATAATAGTAATAACGTCTTACCGTTCAAAAGTGCATCACAAATCGTCTAATCAGCTCTAGCTCCATTGGCTACAATAGTAAACTAATCACTTCCAGGATAAAAATGTGAGCCTCCATGAGCCGCCATTGCTGTAAAAAAAACGAACCATTGGAGTGAACCGAGTTGTTGCAACTCTCTCTCTTTACGGCTCGAGAATGAACACGTTAGATTCACCAGCATCACAATAGTTTTCTAAGCAAAATATTGTAATCGGACAAAAAGGTACTTGGATTCAGAAATAACAACATACAAAATGATAACAAAGACACACTAAATGAGAGAAAAATACACAAGATTACGACAAAATACACAAAAACAACAGAGAAACATACAAAATGACAAATGCCACAACCACACACAGTGAAAAAGAATAATTTCAATAATAACAACACACAAAAACTACAAGAAAAACAAACAAAATAAGAGAAAAATATGCTGAATAAATTCAAAAACAGACAACAACAAAGTACACAAAATGACACTAAAAACACACAAAATGATAATAGAAATGAAATGATCTTGATTAGAACATGAATTGAAAATAAAAGGGTCAGTCTTGGTCCCACATCAGGAGAGATGTCAGGAAATGATAAAAACTATAGAAATCAATATTTTCAGAAGAAATAAATACCATTTCATTCCACTTATTTACAAAATGGGATTCTTAAAAATGTGTGTTTTCACTCCTTCATTCCATCATTATGTTCTATAGTAGTTTTTTCACAGAATTTGAACAAAATGTGTTAGTCAGAGAAAGGGGGTACTTGGAAAGTTAGAGAAAGGGGGTACTTGGAAAGTTAGAGAAAGGGGGTACTTGTTAAAAAAGTTTGAGAATTACTGCTCTAGAGAACTGACAGATAAACTTGGTCTGAAACCTTATTTTAATAATTGTTAACATGTGTGTAGGCCATAGAACTGTAACAATTCAATTGTAAATGACAGTTTTTATATAATTTCCATGCCAATTACAATTACAAAGTTAATTATAATAACTCAATTACAATTCAATTATAATTACAGTGATTACATTAATTTCCAACTGCAATTATGCGTGTGTGTGTGTGTGTGTGTGTGTGTGTGTGTGTGTGTGTGTGTGTGTGTGTGTGTGTGTGTGTGTGTGTGTGTGTGTGGGCCACACTCGGCCCTCAGCACATGCTGCTAATTTGTAGGCTAGAGCCCATACCTGTCAAGTAACCTGTTTTGGCCGGGAAACTCCCGTATTTTACCCCTCTTTCCCGCCATCTTCCCGTATTAGTATTTTCCCATAAATATCCCGTATTTTAATGTAATAATAATTAAAAGATGCCTTACTAAACTGAACGCCGTCACTAGCCTCGCGAGAACTGACACCTGAAATGGCCTGAGTGTCAGTCCTTGCGAGATTAGTGCCGACAGCGGCAACAAACCCGGAAACAACTCAGAAGAGAGATGAATGAAGATGTTCCAGCGTAAAAAAAAAAGAACGTGTGTAAATCCCTTGTAAAATGTGACAGAGTTTATCTTCCTAAAGAGCAGCAGGATGGGACACAGTTACACGTTCTGTTAGATTGTGTGTGTGTGTGTGCGCACACACACACACACACACATGCATATTTGTGGAGCTTGTGATTGGCTGATTTTTCATGGTGACTTACGTGATTCCTTCTGCTGTGGTAGACGTTATATCAGTTATTAATCTAACAGAACGTGTTACACGTTCACAGAAAGTTAACAGAAAGTTCTTTAACACTTTTTAACACTTTAAAAAAGTGTTAAAGAATGTGAATTCTGCAACAAATGTTTATAATAAGTCATTAGTGAATACCAGAGAACCACATGAGTGAGCATGAGAAATTATCAGGAAATATATAATGAAAATAAAATGTTAATCTTTAACTTAAAGACAAGCAATGTGAAATTAACAGTAAATATGCAACGTGTTGACTTGTATATAAACTGTAAGTATATTAAATAAACACATGTGCTTCATATACACATTTATGTTTTTATTTAGGCTGTATTATAATCTATCAATTAGGGCTGAGTGATATATCGAGATTCAAGATGTATCGAGTTTTCTATTTTGTTGATATAAAAAACTATAATATGTCATATAGCGTATGAAACAAAATACTAGTTTTAAGAGTCGCTGCTTTTACTCCTCAGAACAACATGTAAAGCTCAGTTAGATTAATTTCTGAGTGCACATATTGTGCAGCTGTTTATTAATAAATGTCCCTGTGTGGCATTTTGCATCAGCAAATTTAACTTTCTCTTTCTGGTCAGATTTTATTTAATAAAATTATCGAGATTTATTTCATATTTCACCATTTTGAGAAAATATATTGAGATATGAGTTTTGGTCCATATCGCCCAGCCCTAGTATGAATGTTTAATATTAATAAAGGTCGACCTACCAGATTCTAATCACATAATTGTATTTAGTAAGTGGTTGACAAGTGGGTATTTTATATTTCTTGTACACCTATCTTATAATATAAGGAATACTGGAGCGGGTGGGACAGCTGGTAGTGGGCTATGCTAGAGCCACAATTATGGGAGAAAAGGGGTAAAGCAGTGTCGTCAGGCAGTGAGTGATACTAAAGGCTGGATTGTGAGAAGCTGAGGTGGCGAAGACACACGGGTCATGGAGAAAGTTAACAGTGACATGTCCCATGGGCCACGTCCACTTACAGCAGCCACTAATGAATGGTGAAACTGTAAAATGAAAAAAGGTAAAGAGAAGAGTCATCTTGCATCACGCTCCCAAAGCTCCACGGCCGCAGGGAGCACTTCCTGCCAGTGTGTGTGTGTGTGTGTGTGTGTGTATCCCTCAAGGACTGGAGATAAAAGATGCATGTCAAAAGTGGACTGACATGGTAACAACACATGGCTGATGGAGCACTTCTTCCAGAGTGCAGGAACATCCTTATACAATTAAAGTCAGTGTGCTGTGAGTCTGAGCACTGGATCTAAATCACACACGGATAACTGGCAGTTTGTGAAGCCCCTCCAAAGTGAATTACAAAATGACTCCACAAACACAATATGCCAGAGAAATACACAAGAGGACAACAAAATTACACAAAAAGGACTCAGAAAACACAAAAGAACAACAAAAATACACAAAATGACTCCACAAACACACAATATGACAGAGACATACATCAGAGGAGAACAAAAATGACTAAGAAAACACAAAAACACAATAAAAATACACAAAGTGACAAAAATGACAACTAAAATATTGTACACAAAAATAATTCACAAAATGACTGCAAAAACACAGCAATGAAAAAACACAAATGCACAACAAAAACGCACAAAATGACAAAAAAAAGGATAGCACAAATACACAAAAATTACCCCACAAAGATGCAATAAGACAAGAAAAATACACAAAAAGGAATCAGAAAACACAAAAGGACAACAAAAATGTCTCCATAAACCCTTTACTAAATGACTCTAAAAACACACACGACAGTGAAATATTCGAAATAACAACAGAAATTCAGAAAATGACCTCAAAAACCCACAACAATTACAGAAAAATAATTAAAACAACAAAAATACACAAAATGACTCCATGAACACACAAAAGGACAACAAAATACACAAAAATGCCTCCATAAACCCAAAACAACACAACATGATTCCACCAACACACACCATGACAAAGAAATACACAAAAGGACAAATCAAATAACACAAAAATGACTCAGAAACAATGACGGTTTTATGGCCCCGCCCCCTGTGATAACATTTGTCCATCTCTGCCTTTGAGCCTTTTCCAGGACTTGTGCCAACATCCCAAACTGTTTTCCATCCATGTGGCATTCATTGTGTGTGAAAGTCCAAAGAGTTTGGCTCTGCGTTACTAGATGTCACAGCTCGGCTGATTTATTAAAGCATCTCACAAACTTTCTACTCCATGTGAAATGCTTTTTATTTTATTTTTGGTCACTTGACTTAGTTTATAAACACACTGTCTGCTCACTTTTATTTATATTACGTAAAATGTAATGGGATGTAATGAAATGTCTAGGGTTTTTAAACCTGGGACCTTTCTGTGTAGAGTTTGCATGTTCTCCCAATGCTGGTGTCTGTTTCCTTCCACTGTTGGTTAGTGTTTGTCTCTGTGATGATAGATAATGTGACGAAGTAGAAGAAAACAGCAGGTATAAACCAGTGTTTTTCAACCTTGGGGTCATGACCCCATGTGGGGTCGCCTGAAATTTAAATGACTAGTAACTGATCAAATTAATTACTGAACAAAAATATATTTAAATTTTTTATGAAAACCCAAAACGACAATAAAAATGTACTAAATGACTCCAAAAACACACGACAGTAAAAAAAAAAAAAAAAAAAAAAAAAAAAAAAAACACAAAACAATAACAGAAATACAGGAATAGGCATCAAAAACACACAAGAATGAAAAGAAACCACGTTGGCATATTTGTGCAAAAATACACCAGTATGCACCAGAGACAGCAACAACAAACACCAAAATAGACAAAATAAATTAACACAGTAAAAGTTCAAAGGGAAACATTTGACACTTTGAAGCAAAACGATAAAAACACACATAAAGCCTACTTAAAACAATACAACAATAAAAGTCCAAGAACAGCCTTCAAAGTGCTTTGTTCAGCCTGATAACAGCTTGTAGGAAGAAGCTGTTAATGTGGCGAGATGTCCTTCATCTCAACAAATGATATCTTCACCCGGAGGGAAGGAGCTGGAACCAGTACCAGAAGAGTCATTGGTGATTTTCAGACCTTGGTTTAAGAGTCTGCAATCATAAAGAACCTCCAGAACAGGCAGCTCACAGCACACAGTCCTTTTTGCAGAGCAAACCTTGTTCAGAGCTCTCCTTTCTTTGGCTGTGATGTTACCAAACCACACAGTCATAGAGCTACCAAGTAGACTTTTTATGGTGCAGCGATAAAAGTTAAGCAGAATCTTAGAGTTATTTGTAAATTCTCTAAGTTTCCGCAGAAAGAAGAGACGCTGACGAGCTTTCTTGACAATGCGATTTGTGTTTTTGTCCCATCTCAGGTCATTAAACTAAGTTAAACCCAGAAACTTGCACTCCTCAACAATTTCCACTTGAGAGTTATCAATGAGAACAGGCGTGTGAGAGTTGCCACGACTACAATCAAAAACAAGTTCACATGTTTTAGAATTACAGAAAAATACACAAAAGAACAATAAAGATACACAAAAATTACTCCACAAACACACAAAATGACAAAAAATTCACAAAAGGACAACAAAAATACACAAAAGGACAACAAAAATACACAAAAGGACAATAAAAATTAACAAAATGACTCTAAAAACACACGACAGTAAAAAGCATAAAACAATTGTTATTCTTTTTCATATTAAAACACATCAGACAGTGTTAAACAACTGTATTCTGTACTTTCACTTTCTGAAATTTTTAAATTTCAGAAAGTGACGTGCCGTCAGGGTAGGCAAGGTAGGCAGTGCCTACGCAAGGGTGAATTTATATTTTGATTTTTTAATTTTAATTTTTTTTATTTTTTCTAAATTATCATATAATTATAAATTATTTATTTTTCCATTTCCAATAGCCTACAGTACCTATAAGTTTGAAAGTGTCTGCATGTTGTGCATTTCATAGCCCAAATTACTAAACAGCGCTATTTTCTGGAACAGCTGCACAGTCTTTTTTTTTTTTTTTTTACTCCGCTGTAAGGCAGAGGGAGGCCACGCCCCCTCCCAAAGGTATGTTGCTCCTCTGCCTCCGTTCCCATTGCGTGATTTTACGTGTTTGCGCATGCACAGTCAGGTCCCCAATATGAAAACCATTTACGTGTAAAGGCAGTGTAGAGAGCTGCCTTTGCACATAACCGCGCTACGCTAAATGCTATACGTAAGTTCACAGTACATTAGTGAATTGATATCACGTGACCGCTGCTGCTACGTTCTCTAGCTAGTGGGCGGGATAACACTACAGTGTGGATGACAGCGCTAGAGATGATAGAGAAACTTTGTTTTGAGGAAAAAGGACAGCTTTTAAAAGATGGAGACCAACACCTGAGTTACCAGAGCTTCAGCAAAGGTAAGGTCAGAAAATGTTTCATACTTTTCACAGTGAATGGTACAAAAGGAAGGATTGACTTTGTGGATGCTCCTCACTGAGGCTGTTCTAAGTTGTCATTTTCTCTGTGTTTCTGTGTTTCCAACACAAACAACAGATGTGCTGCCGTGTCATGAGATATATGTTGTTGGGAGAGTATGGAGGCTATATTAAATAATTGTTTATGTTTCTTTAATGGTGTTTATGATGTTGATTTTGTTAGATGGCTAAACACTTGTTCATGTGGATCTTATTGGGTTTTTTCTTTCTTATTACGAATTGTATATTTTGATAAGCGCATTGAGATGACTTTGTTGGAAATTGCTTTATACAAATAAAATTGATTTGAATTGAATTTACACTTGACAGCAGAAACATATGAAATTGTCATTGGTGGTCTTGATTTGCAACGTGCCTACCCAACCCTAGTGGTCACGGCACGTCACTGTTATTATTATGCCCATAATTGAATAATTGACAGCTCTACTTAAGCGCCCACTATATGAATACATACTTCCGACGGGCACTGTACTAGTATACCTATAAAAGCAAGGGATATATATATATATATATATATATATATATATATATATACAATCACTCTCACACACCAGTGGGACATGGCAGTCCAATGTGTGTCATCTGTGTAGCTCTGATAATCAACCTTACAGTTCTGTCAAATTTGTCTTAAAAGAAGCATATAAAGGCTAAACAGAAGAGGTCCAAGAACAGAGCCCTGAGGAATCCCACAGGACATTGGTAATCTGTCAGATTCAAAGTTTCCAATGCTTACAAAATAACTTCGCTCCTTCAAGGACTTAAACCATTGCATTACTTTTCCATTTAGTCCAACCCATGTATGCAATCTGTGCAACAAAATTGTATGATCTACAGTGTCAAATGCAGCACTTAGATAAATAGAATGAGAACAGATACTTTTCCGGAATCAGTGTTCAACCTTATGTCATTGATCACTTTGATAAGAGCAGTTTCAGTGCTGTGATGAGAACGAATACCTGACTGAAATTTATCAGATATTTTGTTGAATGTTAAGAATTGACTCAGTTGGTTGAAGACCACCTTCGCAATGATCTTGGCCATGAATGGAAGGTTGCTGATTGGTCTATCGTTAGCCAGTATAGAGGCATCCAGTGTTCTCTTTTTTAACAGAGGTTTCACAGCAGCTAATTTCAGCGATTTTGGTATAGTGCCTGATTGGAATGATCAGTTAATTATCTGACACAAATCAGTGACAATTGACTTTACAACAGTTTTAAAGAAGTTTGAGGGTATTGTGTCAAGGCAACACGTTGATGGATTCAGCTGCCGAACACACTCCTCTATTGTTTTTGGGTTCATTGTGATAAACTCTAACATTGTAGTTGACTCATCCCTCAGTGGTTGAAGCTGTTCAAGCTTTTTGTTATTTTGCTGGTTTGTTCTGATGTTTTACCTTATTGATTGTATTTTTTCATTGAAATATACAGCAAATTCATTGAATTTTCCAGCTGACAGTAATTCAGAGGATCTGATCTGGGGGGGGGTGAGCTTTTCAATTACAGAAAACAACATGTGGGAGATGTTGACATTTTTGGCAATAATTTCAGAAAAGTATTGCTGCCTTGCTTTGAACAAGCCATCATTGAATTTTCGCAGACTTATTTTGTATAGTTTTAGATAAATTTGGAGTTTTGTTGATCTCCATCTTCTACAGTCAGATTTCAAATTCTGCATTATCTCAGTCCTCCTCCAAGGTGTTTTCTGTGTGTTTGGTTTTCTCCTAGTTTTGATTGGAGCCACCACATCTATGACATTACAGACTTTTGTATTAAACTCATCCAAAAGATCATCAACTGTCTCAGCACTCAATGTTGGTGTCATTGCTATGGCTTCCATAAACTGTGCACTTGTGTTGTCATTTATGTACCTTTTCTTTAAACACACAGAAGTAGGGGGAACAGATGTTACAGTCTCTTGGTCAAAAAAGACACAGAAATGATCAGATAGAGCTAAGTCTCTTACATCAACAGCAGAGATATCAACACCTTTAGAGATAACCAGATCCAAAGTGTGACCTTGAGTGTGTCGGACCAGTCACATGTTGTATAAGACCAAAAGTGTCCAGTAAAGCATACCGTTCTTTGGCAGTATTGTCCATGTTATTGTCTACATGAATATTTAAGTCACCTGTTATTGTTAAAAAGTTGTATTCAGTGCATACAACTGACAGCAGTTCAGCAAACTCATCCATGAATTCTCCAGAATATGTTGGGGGTCTATAAATGACTAAAAACTGAACTCTTGAATCACCCTTCAGTAAGAATGACATATATTCAAAGGAGATAAAATCACCAAATGTTATTTCTTTGCACTGAAATATTGATTTAAAAATGGCAGCAACTCCACCACCTTTCCTGCAAGTACGACACTTATTTAAAAAAAAAAAAGGCTTGTGCTGCACTTTCATTGAGAATGGTATTACTGATACCATCATTCAACCACGTTTCATTAAGAAATAAAAAGTCCAAGTGATGTGTCAAAATAAAATCATTAATTATTAGTGACTTGTTAACAAGAGATCTAACATTAAGAAGAGCTAATTTTAAAGACTTTACTGGAGACACTGGTGGACTTTTTGGATGACATGTTATAGGAGTCAAATTTTTATCTCTATTAAGATTTTTGCTTTTCTTTAATTTCACAATTTTACCTGTGTTACCTGTCACCACAGGAATTAAAGAAGCTGCATTCACTCCATAAGGCCCTGACTTTTTCTGGTTGTTCCTAAAAATAGAGCTATTGCAGTCCGGACCCAGCACACATCAGGCAGATGTTGCTCTAATTTGAACACAGCTGGCCTGAGGAGAAGAGTGATCCTGGACCGGTATCGTCGAGGAGGGATGGGTGGTGCAGATTGGTTCTTTAGAGGAGATAAGATGGGACCATGGTGGGGTAAAGGGTGGGGTGTCAGTCTTATGCCAGCCATAACCAGCTCATTCATCTGGGCAGTTAAATCCAAGAAGGCAGGGGTAGGAGAGAAGCTGGATGAGGTGGAAGTAGGTGAATTTTGGGGTGAAGCAGGTGGGTCCTGAGATGTGGGGGTTGGGTTGACCTCTTCATTTTGGTGATTTTGATTTCTTGCTGGAACAAAAATTTATTCAAAGAGTAAGTCCTTGAGAATTTCAGATCTCCTTTGCGGACTGGAGGTATCAGGCCACTGATGAACACTTAAGGCTGCAAACAGTTCACAGTTTTTAGCAGATGGGTGAAATCCTGCTTTAACACCTCAGACTCCTCCTTGGCTAAATCATTTAACCCAAAATGAATCACAACATTTTTCATGTGGGTAATCTGCAACGATATGCAAGATTTTGTCAGCCAGGTCTGATACTGTGTCATTAGGTAAACAGATCACTTTCACGTTGCTGCTAAACATCTTCTGAGCATCTTTAACAGAAATGTCTCCCACTATCAGTGTGTGAGGTTGTTGCTTTGGCCTACCATGTCGCTTTTGTTTTCCTGAAGCACTTTCAGTCTTCGCAGTTCCAGAAGGTTGTGTGTTGACCTCATTAGAGCCAGATCCTTGGTCATTCAGCATCGATTACCCAGTTCTACATGAAACTGAGTTTGTGACTTGGTGATACTCCTGCCTTTATCAGATTTCCACTTTTGTGCCTGGGCAGACAAGGGAGTTGATGTTGAGGCTGCAGTCTGTGAAGCCAGTGCAGGCCAGTCCGTCTCATTATTGATATCAGGGCGCTTTGCTCGGCCCGTTAGCCTTTGAAGTGGATATGACTTTTTCTTAGGCTTAGCTCCCAGAGTATTCCAGGGAGGACTCGCACCTGTTGGCTTATCAATGGGAACAGGATCCTCCCTAGGCCTGATAGTTTTGTTAGCACGGGCTGGTAGCAGTTAGCTCTATCCACTCCGCTGTTTTGAAACAGCGGCACAGTTGTATCATTATCATATCCACAGTGTCCATTAACCTCAATGTTTGCTTGTATTCCTCGCACTGTATTCTCCAGTTCAGTAATCTTTTGGAGAAGACCACTGTATTCTGTTGTGGAAAGAGCCATTCTTCTGCTAGTTAGCTGAAGAATGGCTCTTCAGCTAACTAGCTGAAGAGCTAGCTAGCTGAACTAGCTCTACAGCTAAGTAGCAAGCTAGCTAGCTTGCTACTTAGCTTTCCAGTTGAGCCAGGAAATAAAAAAGCAGGATTACCTCAGAGCCAGTCAGATTTTAAATGATAGAGTTTGATGTTGAAGTATCGTATCCTTTCTCAGAATAAAAAGTTCATGTTTAGTAAATAAATTCCTCTGTGAGCTCCGCTCTGCTCTTTTGCTGCTGTCAGCTCAGCTGCATAAACAGGACTCTAAGAGCCTTCAATGCAAACTT